>NC_057412.1:48096955-48305137 GCF_019320065.1 Cervus canadensis
TTTCTCTCTGTAGAATATCTTATGGGCTTTGAGATTATGTAAATACTCAGTTTTTCATTAAACTTTCACCTACTAGTTTTAGCATTTGTCAAGAAACGGCAAATTCCGCTCCAGCATTTGTGCCTGGAAAATTCCATGGACAGAGGAGCCTGGTGGACTGCAGTCCATGGGGTCGCAAAGGGTCGGACACAACTTAGCGACTAGACAACAATGTACATGAAGAAGTAAACTGAGGCCGGTTCAAATTACCAGTGATATTGTGTTATTTTTCCAACAGCATTTGCTTATTTCATTCTCTGTGCTTCATTTGGGTAATTATTAAGAAAAGTTCACTTTTCAAATGCTTACTATTATTATTATATTATTATGTGATCAGTGATCTTTTTTTTTTTTCTTTTTGGCCATGCCATGTGGCATTTGGGATCTTGGTTCTTGACCAGGCATTGAGCCCATGCCCTCTGCAGTGGAAGCGTGGAATCCTAATCACTGGAACACCAGGAAATTCCCTGATTAGCGATCTTTTTTTCTTCCATCAAATTCCTTATTTACTACTCAAGATATCATGGAATGATACTTAGCTATTATCCAAATTTGCCTCTCAATTTTCTGCTTGAAGAGTAGTTTCCCTTCTTGACTATTTAAAAAGTCCCAGCAGAAGTGGAGGCTTTTCTTCTCCCCTCCTTCCTGTCTATCCTTTCTCAACCATCCTGGGAAGGAACACAATTTATTCACAGTTAAACTTCTTGTTCACAACCTGATGAGTGGGCCTTGATTCTATTACTATGACTTGTAAACCTCAGATGATGGTTAGCAGTTTTTAGCAATAAAGTATTTTTTAATTAAAATATGTACAATACAGTACAATATAGTTTTAAAAGATAATGTTATTGCAGACAATAGAGACTACAGTTTATTGTGAACATAACCTTTACATGCTCTGGGAAACTAAAAAATTCATGTGATATACTTGATTGTGTTATTCGCTTTACGGTGGTAGCCTGGGATTGAACCTGCAGTATCTCTGAGGTATACCTGCATGGTAGTCGCCAGATGGCGATTTCTAAATGCCGTATTTCTTTTACTTTAGGTGTTATTGTACTGTAAGGAGGACCCTTCTCTTCTGCCATTGATTCATTTATCTCTACCTGTATGGATTCATAGTTTGTTGTTTTATTCTCTGGGTTATAACTTATTACTATAATTGTTTTGATGCTCAGTTGTCCCAGATTGGCTAGTATGATATTCTACAGTCCACGTCCTCTAGCCATATCCCCATCACTTCTTTGTACATGTCCTTACTATCTGGCAAAGAATTCCGGGCTCATCTGTGCTTTCCCTGCCCCAACCCAGGAATTAGTAATTTTTCTAAGAAATCTGTTTTTTTTTCTTAAGTAGAAAATTTAGAAACCAAGACATGAGTGCTAGGAATTCTCATTGCTATTCTACTGTCACTGTTTCTAGACCCTCTTAGAGGACAGAACTAGTAAACACACGTATGTATGTATTTGTATTTCTATATCTATAAATATTTATATTTTCAATTAATCTAAATGTATGAAAAATCCGTGAGTTCCTACTAATGCTGCCAATTCCAATCCTGGACCTATGATTTATAATTACTATCTTGAAACTGTGTCAGATCTTAGACTTGATAACATTAAATTAATCTGCTGTAGAATAGGACCCGCAATATACTCTGGGACTGCACAATACATCTCCCCATTCACTTACTAACTCACATCCTGTGTGCTAGGACCTGGTTAGGAACACAGAAACAAGAAAGATTTTCTCCTTATCTTCAAGCAGCTCAACATATTAGAGATGATGGAGGAAAAAATAATGACAATATAGTACATTAAGTTCTGTTATTCACTGGGCTCTATGGGAACTGAGAGGAGGACCACCTATCCCAACCTGAGTAACCTGGATTATTTCAAAGGAAGTGAAAATAGGTTGCTTACACTAGTTATTGGAAGAGTTCTTAGATTATTGCATTTGCATAAAATGAAGAGTGCACTTTGTTTCTGAATAAAAGTACATTTTATGGAGAGCTCTCATTTATCTAGAAGGGGTCTCTGCATTGATTGAATTCATCACATTACTACTTAGCCATGACAATACCTATGCAAATAAGTTCCAGGGAAACTGCTGTTAGTTTGCGGGTCCAAAAGTTAGGTTTTGGTCTTTCTGCTCTGTGCCTCCCAATGACCATAACGGAAGGGAAAAACGTGGGACTTCGTTTCAAACTACCTATTATCCCAAATTAAATAAACTGATTTTGCTATTGTATTGATTGCCACCCTCTTGAGTAATGGGTTTCCCTGATAGCTCAGCTGGTAAAGAATCTGCCTGCAACCCGGGAGACCTGGGTTCGATCCCTGGGTTGGGAAGATCCCCTGGAGAAGGGAAAGGCGGCCCACTCCAGTATTCTGGCCTGGAGAATTCCACGGACAGTATAGTCCATGGGGTCGCAAAGAGTCAGACAGGATTGAGTGACTTTCACTTTCACTCGAGTAAAAAAAGTTTATGCATACTGATTTATCTAAATATAATCTTACACTAGAAAGTTTGAAAGAAAAAGATTTGTGTGTGTGACGGTATATAAATGGAAAGTAAAGGCTAAAAAAAAAGCAGGGTGGAAATAATAGAATGAAAAATAAGGGAATTTTATTTTTTCTGTCATATATATATATATATGCGTACACACACACACACATATATATAGTATTCTAATCAAAATTTATCACTAGATCCTTTTTTCCTCCTTATTTTCAAAAAATAAGTGTGGGCTATCTTCTGGTTTGAGCATATCTCATCAGTGTTCCCCAGTTCCAAGTCTGGTCACCCTCACATTGCTTATGTCACCAATTTAGAAATCGCAGATGAGAAAGTTGCTCAGTAAGCTGTGTAGTAAAGGCTGCCAGTACCAGGAGCCTGACTGTGACATAACTTTCTATCCTTCCTTCTGCTGCAAAATGACTCTTTAGTGTATCTGATACCACAGAAAAAAGTAGAACTGAGAAATGTATACACCTTTCTATTCACTACAGGAACATAATCAAAGATGACTGAAATATTTATTTTTTATCAGGGAACCTTAGATCATAGTAGATATCAAATCAGCTTAGTCATGAAATGGTCATGATAAGTAATAAACTTCAAACGTTAATAAAGATACTGAAGTTTTATTCTTATGTTTTAAAAAGATGTAATTTTAGGTAACCATAAAGTTGAGGCAAGGGTAGTTTGGAATTTTGGAAAGAATTCCCAGCCATTGCTGGCTGCATCTGGGAGCAGAAACACTGGAGATCAGTGTGTGTGTATCAAACGGAAGGGGCCGCTTGCGCCAGAGGTCCGTGTGCTGACACCAGCAGCCCCTGCAGAAAGCATGGGTCCTACCCGCTCTGCACCAGGCTCCCCTCCCTCACATGCGAGGAGCCGTAGAACAGGGGGCCACCAGGTCAGGGCTTTACTATATGTAATGATCAGTGAAAGCTGCTTTGAAAGTGAGAATTTTAAATTACTTTATTAAATATTATATTCAATTTAAAGGTTCTGACCATCCATATCATCATGATACAATATGTGTGTATATATGTAAAAAAATGGCCAACATGCTTTAAGAGGAATAACTGTGCTTTGTCATCTACGCAACATGAAATATGACTTTCTAGAAAGAACCAGTAATCAGAAGCATGAAAACCGGCCTGCTTTAATAAGAGCCCGCCGCGGACTCACGGCGCGCTCCAGTGAGGGCCCGCCGCGGGCCCCGGGACGGCGCGCTCCAGTGAGGGCCCGCCGCGGGCTCACGGCCTGCTTTAATGAGAGCCCGCCGCGGGCCCCGGGACGGCCCGCTTCAGTGAGGGCCCGCCGCGGGCCCCGGGACGGCGGCGGCGTGCATGTCTCTCGTCATGTCGGACCTCTCCTTCAGCTGTGACTGCAGCAGCGTGTGCTCCACGACCCCGACCCTGACGTCCATCTGCGCGGCTTCCTGCTTCAGCTTCGTGAGGCTCTGTCTAATCTTCACCAGAGGGGCTGCAGGACGGAAACAGCATGCAATGCAAATTTCCATTTGGAGTACCAGTTTATTACAGAATGGTATGACATTTTCCTCACCTCGTCTTAAGCCAAAAATAGGGTTAAAAACACAGCCAACAGTTTACTGACATTCGCAGTTTTGCTGTGGCATTTTAAACACCTGAAATTTCTAGGCTGGGAAATGATGTAGCATTTGATGTACTGAGGCTGAACTTCTTTTCTAGAGGAAGAGTTGCTAAAGGGGAATATAATGATTTCTTCAGTATTTTTTAATGGGCTAATATATTTATCTAAGGAAAAAAGGATACTGTGGGAGAAAGGAGATTAAAAAAAGGGTACAAAGGGAAGAAAGAATGACTTTGACACACAGCTGATGGGCCCATTCAAACATACTGCAAACCCTCTATACATCACCTTTTGAACGATCACTCAAGTATATACCATTAGAATGCTAAAATCTTTCTAGAACATAGAAAGGCCTTTGGGCAATCACCACCAGGCCACGTCAAAGTAACTAGGAGGATGATTACTGTCGGAATATTAATTCTTCCCTATCTGACCCTTGCCCATCAGGCCTACTGACGGTGAGGGAAAAAGAGTCATCACATCACCACCTACACTGACTGTTTTTGTACTATAAAATGGAATGATGAATCTCACTGGATGAAAACATAACAAAACATTCCTTTTTTAAACAGGCATATCAAAGTGTATATTTAAATATTTTCTACCCTATTTCTGAACAGATATAGTTTGAATAAAATCCTGAATGATAGTAAAAATGACTCTTCTCAGCTCATTTATAAGGGAAATAGTATACTGATTATCAGACATCATTTTTGCATCATGTACCCCTCCTTCAAACAAATTCATTTTAAAAAGGAGACTCCCTATTTATTAATACCTTCTTAAAAATACATTTCTTAAGGAGAGACACTTCTGCTCATTTTCTTCTTAAAATCAGTGTGTGCTTACCACCATCAGTCATGCTGCTGCCTTTTTCTTCCATTTCTTGTTTCACCTTTTCTAGCTCTTCTGTGACCTTTCATTAGAACAAAAGCTCTCATGAGTGCTCGACTTTGAAGAGACTTCCAAATTTTTCAATGACGTATTAAGACAAATAATTCAGACATAATACACACGTAAAGGGATACAAAGATATCAGCAGTATCCTGGACATAATTTGAACAATAAGATAAAGTGTGCAGACATGCTAAGCTTTTTATCTTCTAAGCGTGCTCCTATTGTTAAATGTCACCAAATTACTTTCTCATTAACTGTCTCAGGTTGTAATACGATAGAATGAAAAAGATCTAAGTTGTTTTTTTTTTAGGCATTAGGCACTGAAGCCTTGCAGTTATCTCACAGCATCTACCATGCAAGTCTCTAATGACTAGTTATTAATTAAAACACCATAAACATCCTAAAGGCTTTGCGAATTCTAAAGATTTACTAGGTAGCTTTCTTAATATTATAGTTTTGTAAGAGAATATGCCACCTCTTTCTCTATAGGACACTAAAAATAACATTTATGCCATATGGTTATATGTAAAAATATTCTAACTGCTTTATCCAAACCATGAACTCCAAGAGGCATATTGTGCTGCCATGCTGGCCCTTATATATAGTCTACATCATACTCAAAATTGTACCATAGTCTCTGTTATTAGCAAAATTCCAAACTTAGCATTAATATTGGTAGAAAGTATCACCGTTAAAAAACTGAAAAGTTTCTGATACAATCTAGAACCAAACCATAATTATTGTAACTTAGTAGTCTTTATTTTTTGATCATACTGGTGAGTAAAAACTTCCTTGGGAATAAACTGCACATCCAAGTAAAGCAAATTAATTTTGTACAGGCATCTGAAATGTTACAACTGGGGATAACTACACACACTGAAAGAACTAAATGGTTCCCTGGACTCCCTTCCAGCGTTAATTTACCTAACAGAAGTGAGCACTTTAGTTCTGTATAATGTTTTATCTGCCTAGAAGCACCACAGGACTGGAGTCTAAATATTTCTAAAGTAATATTCTGTATTATTTTAAAATAACTATTTACTCCTCAAATAATCTCCAGGAAAAAAAGCTTAATTCTACCGCACAGAAATGTGTGTGTGTGTGTGTGATTGCTTTGCTCAGACGTGTCAGACTCTGTGTGACCCCACGGACTATACAGCCCACCTCTCTCCATGGGTTTCTCCAGGCAGGAATGCTGGAGTGGGTTGCCATTTCCTCCTCCAGGGGATCTTCCCGACCCAGGTACGGAATCCGCATCTCCTGTGTCTCCTGCACTGGCAGGCAGATTCTTTACCCACTGAGCCACCTAGGAAGCCCACTATACAGAAAGTTTGTAACAATTATACTTGAGTGTAGCCAAAGATAGTCTTAGACTTTAGTCCCACACTGGCTACTGATCTTGTCAGGTCTTTTTTCCTCTCAGCTCTTCAGTAAGAAGTGGGAGTATATATTATTAATATATATATATATATACACACACACACACACATATTTAAAGGTAAGACCTAATATATAATATATAATACATGTATTATTAATATAACTAATATATATTAGGTCTTCCGTCTCTTGCAAAATGATGAAAGCAAATACAACAATGTATGTAAACATTCTAAAAAGTCTTCTTTTTAGACTATTCTAAAAATCCCTTCTAAAAAGTCTTTAGAAGGGAAGGGGTTAAATGCTCGTCTCAATTTGTGGACAGAGAAATAGGATCAAGTACAAGTTATCAACAACAATCATTAAAAAAAAATTATATCTTAAATACTAACATTAAAATTTACTATAGACATTTAAGTAAATATTTTACTTACTCTTCTATACATTAGTTATAATTATTATGTTTTTAAAAAGATTAAGGAAGGTTAAAAATGTTCTAATATTATCAGCATGTTTTATGTTACATTTAGTAAAACAATTTTAGGCATTTTGTGGGAATAAGTAGGCATATAAATACCTAACTGACTCATTGGAAAGAAAATTTAGGGATTTTTCTCCTGAAGAAAAGGACTTAGAGCCACAGGAAGCAATGACTAAAGTCCACAGCCATGGCTGCAGCCGTATCAAACCGCCCGTGGCTGCCAACAGCAGGCCCTGCGGACGGGGGAAGAGTCTGGGGAACAGTGCGTACCTCGGACAGGAGTCGGGTCCTCTCAGTCACTCCACCGTTTCCCTGCTGGTAACGCTCCCGTGCCTGAGGGAGATAACATTTTGTTTAATGGCAAAATCAAAACAAGCGGATTACTTCAATATGACCTCTTTGTACTTACAGTTTCTGCATATCACTTTATGACAAGCCCCTCCTCGTCTGTGAGTACATTTGTGAAAAGTGACATTCTAACAGCAGCTATTTTAATGTCCCTAATAGGCTCCATGTATTTAATGAAAACATGACATAAGGGTGAACTACCTTAATCATCATATATTGACTGTGTAACACACAGGGCCACGATTCACAATAAAAATTTGTCCTCAGCCATTCCTAAACAGTTTAGACAATGGCTCTTGGTTGATCTAATCTGCCTGCTATGCAGAGACAACTCGTTCTCAAAAACAACAGAGCATCAGAATCAGTAATTAGTAAGATTTAACAAGCAGTATGACAATACAGAATATGTTCTTGGGAACTAATTTAACAGTGATTTAGTGTCAGTGTTTAAGAGATACAGGGTGGCTTTAAGCAGAGACTTTTTACAGCATTTTAAAAGTAAAAATATCCATGAATACGTGTGTATAAGTGTGAACAGTTAATTAAACAAACAATAAAAAATGTGAAGGTTAGTTTCTGCTCCGTCCTTGAGAACTCCTAAAAGTATTAAAACAGAAGTATCTCCAGTTTATTTCCATTCTTTTCCCCTCCCAACCTTGTCTGCCGTCAGCTGACACCTGTAGATGCCCTTAGAGGTCCTCCTCAGCATCAGGACAGTGGAGAGCATAAATCCCAGAGAAAAGCCGCTAGATCCCTGGGCTGGAAGAAAGCGCGGCTGCTTTCAAAGGCTGAAGGTTTTTATTTTTGGCTGAAATTCTAAAACTTTGAAAGGATCAAAAAATTTGCTCATTTAATTAATTAAACTGTGGTCTTTGACGGTGTCGTGCTTTCCCATGCCTTACTGTGTGGTTGTAAGCCATCGTGGCAAGGCTGTCTCTGCTCCCTGACACACGTAAGTGCGTACTCCCCTACCTCCTCCTGCTCGGCCAGTCAATCCGCAGCAGGCTTAGCAACAAAACCAGGTGTCCTGACACTCGGTCCCTTTTCTAAGGAATATACAACTTCTCTTAGTTCAATCAGACGAGGAAGTGCATTTTAAAGACTCCTAGGATGTCATTTCTAGGACAGGTAAAATGGAGATGACAAGTTCCATCGGCTTCCTAACGCGGGCAGAGAATTACCGGGTGCTGTTTGTGAAAAGCACTGCACGGCTCCCTAGAAGAGAAGCGCTGCGTCGGGTCTGGGGGTCAGAGTCACGGACCGGAACGGGCCCGGGGTGTCACCCTTCACTCACCTCGCTCAGCTGGGCTTGAGCTGCGCGGTATTCCTGAACCAAGTGCTCGAGCTGACTGTTGATGTACTTTTCTCGGCTGCCGATCTTTTCCAGAGTCCTACTAATTTCATTATGAAGTTTGTCCAAAAATCCCTAGAAATTTCATGAAATTTTAATAGGCAAAGAATGCACAGATATGTTTTTCCAAAGTAGTTTTAAATGGGTTAAATCTCCCTCCGTTCAGCCCACAAATTCTTAGTCACAAATGAAGAAGACGAAACAGTTTGAAATTTTCGGTAACAAAAAAGTCTGCAATGAGAATTATTTTAGTCACACGTTGCAGAATGTTAAAATTAAAAAGCACCTGGTAGTGTTGGTTGATTTATTTATCCTTATGCAAATCCAAAATGTATGTGAGTGGAATTTGCTTTAAAGTTCACAATCAAAGTAGGTAAAGGAATAACATGATTTTCTTACAAGCACAATTCAAGGATGACTGGACTATTGCAGCTGGAAGTAGATCATTAAACTTATAGCTCTAGTCTGCAGTGACATCACTGGGTGGCGCAAGGAAGATGCCAGTTGTGAGTGGCATCCAGAGGAAGAAAGGGGTTCTACAGCAGATGCATCCTTTGGCATGAGCAGTCTTGCTATGATTGAGTTGTTTTCCGAAATTAACATGTTGATACCTTCCTTTCCCCCACCTCCCCTCAAGTGACTGTACTGGGGCCTTTTAGGAGGTGATTTTGATTAAATGAGGTCATCAGAGCGGAGCTCACGGAACCGGTGTCAAATAAGACAAGAGACGTCACAGCTCTCCTTTCCCTTGTGAGGACACAGCGAGGAAGTGGCTGCGTGCGAGCCAGGAACAGAGCCCTCCCTACCGCCTGGTTGTGCTGGCATCCGGACATCAGACTTCCAGCCTCTGGAACTGCGGGAAAATAAACTGACACCGTTTAAACCAAACCAAACTTACAGCTCCAGCCTGGGAACCAGAACCTTACACCAGCGTGGCTTCCTTGTGGCAGTCTCCCAGAGTCCCTATTACTGGCAGGGCAGCGGGCCTGGAAGCTGGGGGTTCTAGGCATTGCTGGCCTGGCGCTCTGCTATTCTTTGAGATTCAAAGAGGAAAGGATGATGAAATGATTCTAACACACCTACATATATAAATAAACTATATCTAAGGTATGCAATAAACTATATATGTATATATACACACACACCCCTTTTAGTTACCTTTCTTTAGTTGGTTTAAATCTTAGGACTGTTGAAATATAATATGGTATATTTGATCAGTAAACTCCTCAAAGGTAAGGACTGGGCCATTTTTCTTTCATGTTTCCCCTTAACAGGTGCTTCACAGATGAATAAATGGACTCACGGACTCATCGGAAGTGATTCACATACCTTGGTTTCCTTTAGAGCAGACTCAATCCCACTTTTGTGCTGGTGCATTTGGTCAACGTGGATTCTCCAATCCTGCAGGGATAAGAGCATAGAGGAGAAAGTAAAACACACACTTCCTTCTTTCTTCTGCTTTTTTGAAGCTGCATTCTTTAATTACTTTGGTTGCTGCTCTATTTCAGGTAGGAGAGGCCTATATATAGCTTGCAATCAGATTATAAAGAAATATGTGTAGAGCACTTCAGGATAAAACGTTCTAAATAAATGTAAATGTAAATTATTTTATGTGTTCACAGAGTGATGTCTGACAATTTGAATATAAATTATCCCTGCACTGCTGGTGGTTAATATTTATGACTACCCATCAAAATGGGAAAAAAAAAAAAACCTAATTACTAGAAAAGAAATACTTGTTTAAACAGAAACAATTATATATAACAGAAGCAACTCTAGAATCAAGTTTTTGTTCAGCTGCTAAGTCATGTCCAACTTTTTGTGACTCCATGGACTGCAGCACGCCAGGCTTCCCCATCCTTCACCATCTCCCAGAGTCTGCTCAAACTTATGTCCGTTGAGTCGGTGATGCCATGCAACCATCTCGTCCTCTATTGTCCCCTTCTCCTCTTGCCTTCAATCTTTTCCAGCATCAGGGTTTTGTACAATTAATTGGCTCTTCGTATCAGGTGGCCAAAGTATTGGAGCTTCAGCATCAGTCCTTCCAAAGAATATTCATGGTTGGTTTCCTTTAGGATTGACTGGTTTGATCTCCTTGCAGTCCAAGGACGCTCAAGAGTCTTCTCCGGCACCACAGTTAAAAAGCATCAATTCTTTGGCAGTCAGCATTCTTCATGGTCCAAATTTCACAACTGTACATGACCACTGGAAAAACCACAGCTTTGACTAGATGTACCTTTGTCAGCAAAGTGATGTCTGGGCTTTTTAATATGCTGTCTAGGTTTGTCATAGCTCTTCTTCCAAGGAAGAAGTGTCTTAATTTCATGGCTGCAATCACCATCTGCAGTGATTTTGGAGCCCAAGAAAATAAAGTCTCTCACTGTTTCCATTGTTTCCCCATATATCTGTCATGAAGTGATGGGACCGGATGCCATGATCTTAGTTTTCTGAATGTTGAGCTTTAAGCCAGTTTTCTCACTCTCCTCTTTACCTTCATTAAGAGGCTCTTTAGTTCCTCTTTGTTTTCTGCCATTAGGGGAATATCATCTACATATCTGAGGTTGTTGATATTTCTTCCAGCAGTCTTGATTCCAGCTTGTGATATATCCATTCCAGCATTTCACATGAGGTCTTCTGCATATAAGTTAAATAAGCAGGGTGACAATATACAGCCTTGATGTACTCCTTTCCCAACTTTGAAACAGTCCGTTGTCCTATGTCTGGTTCTAACTTGCTTCTCGACCTGAATACAGGTTTCTCAGGAGGCAGGTAAGGTGGTCTGGTATTCCCATCGCTTTCAGAATTTTCCACAGTTTGTTATACCCACACAGACAAAGGCTTTAGTGTAGTAAATGAAGCAGATGTTTTTCTGGAACTCTCTTGCTTTTTCTATGATCCAATGGATGTCGGCAATTTAATCTCTAGTTCCTCTGCCTTTTCTAAATCCAGCTTGTACATCTGGAAGTTCTTGGTTCACATACTGCGGAAGCCTAGCTTGAAGGATTTTAAGCATGTGAAACGAGTGCAACCGTAAGGCAGTTTGAACTTGATACTGGAATCAAGTGCCACATACCAAATGTTCGTTTGTCCCTTGAAATTAAAATGGGGCTCTCTTGTTTAGACTTCAGAGTCTCTCTCTTAAGAAATATCTATAATGATTATTAGAGTTCATATATTTGAGACATATTCTTCTACTTCTAGACTGATCTAAATTTGTGTGCATATTTAAGATCTATCCCAACATTTTAATTTCCTAGAAGAGATTCTCAAAATTTTTGATTTATATTACTAAAGGTAACAATTTTAAGACTTGAGAAATATTCATCAAAAGAGAAAAAATATTAAGGTGAGTTGAAGTAAGTAATGGGGACAGGCTATCCCTCAATCACACATACCTTTCTGCATTTTCTCCCTTCCTGCTCCCATTTTATACCTACACCACTTTATGAAGGAAAAACTCTTTTGTGAATAGTTCCATTCTAATGATTTCTTAACTTTGAAACATGTGCCTGTGATTATATGGTAAAAAATCCTTGGGTATTTCACACGTATCAATTATGAAATTACATTACATCTGCCAGGAAGCTCAAAGGGCATCTAACCTGACGGTCATCATGCCACAGACAGGCAAACAGACGCCCGGCGACAGAAAGGGCTGCGTCCACGGCCCCAGAGGTAGCGGTGCATGTGGACCAGAGGCCCAGTGCACTAATCCCCACACAGTATCTTTTGGCAGCTCAGAGTTAATAAAGGGGGACACTGGCTGCTTGACACCAGTGAAGGCGCTAGTGAAAGAAGTGTCTTTTGCTCAGTTGTGTCCAACTCTACAACCCCATGGACTGTGGCCTGCCAGGCTCCTCAGGAAAGAATACGAGAGTGGGAAGCCAGTCCCTTCTCCAGATCTTCCTGACCGGGATCAAACCTGGGTCTCCTGCGTTGCAGGCAGATTCTTTACTGCCTGAACCACCAGGGAAACCCTAGAGCAGAGAACAAACAGCACTTTCCTGTGTCCCTAAACATTTTTTCTGTCTCATGAGTGGAACGTATCTCAGAAAACAGAGCGTGGAAAGAACCTTGAAGATCACCGATTCACCCATCTAACAGTCATCTAGAGAAATGCCTTTATTGTATAGTTGAGGGGACTGCTCACAACCTATGATTATGGTTAGACGGACGTGTCCAGGAAACAGGCCCCTCCAACTAAGCCAGTCAACACGGGAGAAAGAAGGAGAAGCAACTGGCTGGCCTCCTGCAACTAGACCTAAGACGGTTAAGTTTCAAAATGGAAACCCGTTTAAGCTCAAGCAAGCATCTTGATGAAAGATAATGAACCTAACAAGTATCATTATAATAATTTTGTAAAGAAGTACTCATCCTGCCTGATTAAAAAAAAAATGTCAGAAGCTTAATAAACATCAAGCTCAAGTATTCCTATCAGTCTCTCTGTCAATAGATATATATGTAGATGTGTGTATATATAAACATACATAAATGTATAAACACACACATATATTTATACGTACATTTAAAATTTAGTGTAACTGGTGTTTAAAATAGTTTTGTGTTCTACTTTTTTCTACCTCGTATTGTTTTCTATCCAGCAAATGTTTAAAACATGTATTTTTTTTTTCATGTTTTGATACTCAAAGTATTTTGAGAGAAGCAAACATGCCTGACTTATCTGTGTGTGACTATAATAACTTACATTGATGGTAAGCTCCATGGAGGAGCTGGCATTTCACTGGAACCTTGAAACATGAGTAGTAGCATTTCAGCTTGCTGAAGAGGAGGGGGAGAGGAACAGTATTTTAGGCTGAGGGAGTAACGAGAACAAGGGAAAACAGAAAAATACATAGAGCACAAGTAGCCCAGGCACACACAGTCCTCAGGGCGGGCTGGGGCGGGGTGGTTGAATCACAAGGAAACAAAGCTGGAGGTGGCAGGTTAAATCAGATCCAGGGCTTTAATTAGGGAGTGTGGGTTTTATCTTGTAGAGATAATGGAGAGCTATCAGACTTTTGGTTTCAGTTTTAAAGACAAGTCTGTGTTTTGAGAAAGTAACAGAGTGAAGGGCTGAGTAGCAAGGTAAGAGGCTGAAGGCAGGCAGCAGGCCAATTAAGCTGCTGTGTCGTGGTCCACGGACAGACCAGCAGGGCTTCATCAGAGCAGTGCCTGCGAGAGTGGAGGGAAGGGGCGGGTCCCAGCGACACTGCAGAGACAGACTATCTGATCACTGACCCAGGGGAAGCGTGAGCTGGCTGAAGGGGAGGTGGGCAAGTAGACAGGTGTCGGCAAGGTTTCCAGTCTCAGGAACTGAGAGCATAGTACAATCACAGTGTGACAGGAACAGAACCGATTTCAGGGAGTCAGAAATACTGAGGAATTTGGTTTGGGACTTTCTAATTTGATCAGCTAACGGGACATTTGTGTATTCTTATTGCCTTTTAAAGTGGAAAACTAGTAATGATCTATAATTATCTGCCAGGCAAATTTGAATGCTTGTCTTCTTAAAATCTTTGAGATGGACACATGTCCTGACGTACAACTATTTTTATAAAAGCCTTATAAAAGTGTTCCTACACTTTAACCCAGCAATTTCACCTCTAGAAATTATTCCCAAGGAAATAATTGGGGATACACACAAAGGTCAATGTGTAAACTCTGTATAAAATAGCAGAACACTCTCTAAATATCTAACAGTAGAGGACGATTTAAACTAATTCTGCAACATTCATTTCATTCCTAAAAACAACGTAGTATGATGATGTTTTCATAAAGCTCAAAGCAAAAGTCGAGGATACACTACTTGGAGATGTACACACATGTTGCTATGTTAGTCGCCAAGTCACGCCCGACTCTATGTGACCCCGTGGACTGCAGCCCACCAGGCTCCTCTGTCCGTGGGATTCTCCAGGCAAGAATACTGGAGTGGGTTGCCACTGCCTTCTCCAGGGGATCTTCCCGACCCAGGGATCGAAGCTGGGTCTCCTATGTTGCGGGTAGATTCTTTACTGAGTCACCTGGAAAGGACACACACATATGTGAAAACACTAAAAAGGGGGGAAAAAAACAAGAGGGAGCAGCAGCTACTGGCAGTACACAAATCAGAGGAAAGTGACGACCTGCGGGGCGGGGTGGGCAGGGGCGGACGCGGACAGCTCCCAGGGTTTCGTGACGGTCCCCTTCTCTCTCAGGCTGGGTACTGGGTTCATAAGTGCTTACCATCGGATTTTAAAATTCCATTGCATATTCAATATATAATACTGTGTACTAAAATGTTAAATTCATATCAAAAATACTTCATAGGAAAAAAAGCCTGTTTTTCACACATGTAGCATACAGTAAGGTGGAAAAACACTGCCAATAGAATATACTCATCAGCTGTCCACTTAGTAAAAATTAATATCTGTGTATATTTTTACATGTTTATTAAGACAGGATTTGGCTATTGGTATTTTAAATTTCTTCCTCATTCTAACAACACTTTCCCAATTTCCTATAAGAGAATCTTGTCACTTTTAATCATCAGGGGAAAAAATGTCAAAAACTTTCTGGGAGCCCAAAAACATTTCTGAAAGGGGTTTAATACAGCTATAATAGAGGATATAAATAATTGTACTTGTAACATTTTAAAAACATGAATGCTGTTGTTTACTTGCTAAGTTGTATCCAACTCTTTTCTTTGATCCCATGGACTGTAGCCCACCAGGCTCCTCCGTCCATGGGATTTCCCAGGCAAGAATACTGGAGTGGGTTGCCATTCTCTTCTCCAGGGGATCTTCCCCACCCAGGGATGGAACCTGTGTCTCCTAAGTCGCAGGCAGATCCTTCACCACTGAGCCACCTGGGAGGTCCCAGAACATGAACACACAGCTTTAAAAACTATGACTGAGAGAGCTAAAGACTTTAGAGAGGTTTGTGGTAAGAATGGAGAATACAGGTTTCAATGATATGTTAGGATCCGGTCCTCCAAATGAGGAACAGTAAGAACTGTTAAACAATAACAGCAATCCTTAAATAAGGGAGAACCCATCCGGCCAGGGGGCACTGCTAAACACTTCCCTTGTCTGAGACGCACGTTTCAGAGCACCATCGGGTGTCCCCTGTCCCTCCCTCTCGCCGCGCCCTCCCCGGTAACGGGGTATGTGACCAGCTGCTGGCTGAGGGAGGGGTGCGCCTCGCCGCTCCGGGCATGCTGGCCGTGGCCACGCCATTCCCTGCGGCCAGCGGGATGACGGACACGGCCGGTGCCAGGACTGTGCAGAAGCCCTAAGAGGCATCGCCAACTCACCCGCCCTTTCCTTCAGCCGTGGTAACGGGCAAGCCCCACAACGGGCTTGTCCTGTGGGTCTGAGAACAAGAAACACAGAAAGCGGCGCGAGCAGAGCCGCGCGGAGCCACACATCGGCAGATGCGCATCTTGAATGAGAAGAAATGTACGTCACTATTGCTGTAAACCACTGATTCGGGGGTGGTGTGTGATACAGAAATCTGACTATATGTATGTAATTTTTTATAAGGAAAAAAAGAATCAGGTTAAATGACCTTTCCAAAATTTCACGTCTGGAAAGTGGAAAGCATTCCACGCCGGTGCCTCTTGCACAGACTATATGCTGCTTTTCTTTGTCATAAAATGAACTACCGAAGAGCACCCAAGGTAAACCAGGAATTCTTTCTGTTACATGTGAAGTGGGATCACACGGACGACGGCAGGTTACCGGTCACCTATTCCAAAGCGCTCCGCGCGTGTCCATCAAGCACTGTTTCTCATCGCTATCAAAGGCGAGCTTTGCGCCTAACCTGCACATTTCTTCTCTCTACGGAAATGAGAAAACTAATAATGATCTAGAATATCATTTCTTTAGACTTCCTATTTTTAGAAAGTCTATCATTTCTTTAGGTTTTCCTTCTATTTCACAAATCCTTTCATGCAAAATCTCGTGAGTAATTCTGTCACTGTGAGGTAGATGGCAAAGGCACTGCTGCAGCTATAATCCCTCTCCCTGTTCCAAACTCTTGCGTACCAAATTATATATCTCCCTTTTTCAGAAACTGGAGAACTGTGATCACATCTCTGCAGATGGTGACTCACGGTATACCATAAAATCAAAATGTATGCAATCTAGTTACAAAGCTAAGGTGACTGGAAGACCACAGATCTTTGGGTTTTACTTCAACAGAATACCACCTCAACAATCTCTTTGCATACATACAGACATTTTGTTTTTTCCCACCTTAGCACTTAAAGCACCTCTCTGAAATAGCAGGGAAAAGAGTCTGAAACATGAGCTAGGGATGGCAAATGGAACTTTTATCTGTGTATAAGTTTTACTAATTTACAACTTGTGAAATGTCAAACTCTCGGTTTTTTTTTTTCTCCACCCAAGTTTGAGCTTCTTTATGTGTGGAAAGGCATCGTGCCAAAGACTCTCGATATAGAGAAGCTGAGGAAGGCACCTTCGTGTGTACTGGGATGGTTTTCTTGTGGGCTCAGGCAAAGTCCACGCCAGGGCACAGCTGACTGATCCACGGGCGCCTTTCGCTCCAGCCCCCAAGGGCAGGGGCAGGGCCCCAGGGCCCTGATGTCCTGAGCTGCGTTCCATCACAGAATGTGACTTCTGCTGTGTGTCCCACCTTTTCCCTCTGTTGTTATTGCTCCTCCCTCAGTTCTGTTATGAATAATTCGTGATGAAATCTTCATTCATTGTGCTGGTTTTGTAGTTTTATTTTAATGAATATAAAACCATTTACAACAGCTTTTATGGGCTCCCTCCATGAGAAGTGCCTAACCCATTTTTTCCTATTAAATCTTTGTTTCAACTCTGAATTCACATTCTCTGGGAATTTTAAAAAATCACTCTGGGGAGGAAATCCTATGTACCTTACATCCATTCTGAGACCTTTTAAAGTCTAATAATAGCAACTTCAATGTTAATATTCAAGGAATGCTTTATATGTGTCAGGCACTATGTTAAACATTATTTCTAAAATCATCACATGTGATTCTCTTAAAAACTTCATGAGGATATTGAGATGTGGCTACTTCAAAGCGGACTGCCCAAGCTCTCACACAGGCAAACTGGGTGGAGCCTAAACCTGCAAAGACCACCACAGGGTATCATGTCATTTCTCTGATGAAATGCAGTAAAGCACAACTGAAAATTTTATGGGGTGATGGTTAAAGGAGTCTTTAGTTTTACCTTTAATATTTGAATTTTTATAAGAATGTATTTATATATCAAGAGTATGAGTATAATGAAAAAATACAAAACATTTTAGGATAAACATATGCAATTAAAAACTTTTTCACAAAGAAACAGCCACCTACATGCTTTACCTGTATGTCTTGTTCTGTTTCTGGCCATGCGGCATGGCCTGTGGGAACTCAGTTCCTCGATCAGGGACTGAATCTGCGCCCTCAGCCATGGAAGCTGGGCCGCCAGGGAATTCCTATACCTATATGGCGTTATCAGTGAGTTTTCTCAAACACGTAAGAAAGAAATAACAAGAACCTTAAGTGAACTCTACCAGAAAATAGAAGAAAAAGGGAGAGCAACTGCCAACTTGTTAATAAGAATTTCAGAGCATCATACAAGAACCTGACAAAGATATCTAAAAAACAAGAAAAAAATACAGATCAGTGTCTTTTGTAGAGATATAAAAACCTAACAGCCAACAGAATCCAGTAACATACAAAAAGATAATATGACATGATTAAGGGACATTGATTCCAAAAGGCAAGGTTAGTTAAATACTCAGTAAACCACTATAACGAGAGAAAACAAGGAGAGAGAAATCAAACGCTCATTTCAACAGATGAATAAAGAAATCACTTGAAAAAATATAACACCATTCATAATAATAACTCAACAAGCTAGGAACAAAAAAGAAAGTTCCTTAACCTATCTTATGATATTTATAAAAGTCATAAAGCTAACATCATCCTTCATGGTAAACCTGAAATAGTGAAAGCTTTCTCCGTGCTAATGCCACATATATCCAACATAGACTAGGATTCTTAATCAGTATATTTCAGACAAGACAAAGGAAATAAAAGGGCTCAGGCTTATAAAGAAAGAAATAAGATGGATGTCATTTGCAGATAATATAATTGTATACACAGAAAATGCAAAAGAACCTACAGGCTGACAGTTAGAATGAGTAAGTGAGTTTAGCAAGTTTGCTGGAGATGTGTACAAATACACACATACATAGATAAATGTATTTTTAAATAGCAGCAACAAATAAAACAGAAAATAAAATCTAAGAGATACTACTGAAACAAACAGACCAATGAAATAAAACAGAATGTCCAGATACAGACCCACAAAAATATGTTCTCTTTTTATGACAAAGCAGAGCACTGGTAAAAAAAAATTTTTTAATAAATTGGGTCAACTGCATAAACATATGAAAACCTAATAAATCTTGAGTTCTGCCTTACAGTCTCACACTGTATATAAGAATAAATGCTAGATGGACTTCAGATCTCATTGAAAAAGGTAAAACAGTACAGAGTCAAGAGGAAAACAGGAGATTATCTTTGTGACACTGGGAAGCAAAGATTCTTAAACCTAGATTTAAATAAAGATTATTTAAACAAAGATTGAAACACAAATATCAGCCATATTCCACTCTCCAAAACAGATCATTTTGAGTATATTACAATTAAGCCATTTTATCACAGTATACCAATAAGAGTGAAAAGAAAGCCAAAAGGTAGATATTCACAATACATAGTAACATATCTGACAAAGGACTCATGTCCAGGGTATATTAAAAAAACTTCTATAAATGAAAAGAAAAAGCAGGTAACCCAATAGCAAAAGACAAAAGGGACTACCCAATTGCCAAATAAACGTATGGAAAGGGGCATGACTTCATCAGGTGTCAGGAAAAAGCAAATTAAAACGACAATGAGACATCACAAGAAACCCACCACGACGACTAACATGAGAAGGACTAAAGCTGTGCCAAACGCTGAGGGAAACCCACCAAAAAGACGACTAAAATGAGAAGGACTAAAGCTGTCCCAAACGCTGAGGGAAACCCACCAAGACGACTAAAATGAGAAGGACTGAAACTGTCCCAAACGCTGAGGGAAACTCACCAAAAAGACGACTAAAATGAGAAGGACTAAAGCTGTCCCAAACGCTGAGGGAAACCCACCAAGACGACTAAAATGAGAAGGACTAAAGCTGTCCCAAACGCTGAGGGAAACCCACCAAAAAGACGACTAAAATGAGAAGGACTAAAGCTGTCCCAAACGCTGAGGGAAACCCACCAAAAAGACAACTAAAATGAGAAGGACTAAAGCTGTCCCAAACGCTGAGGGAAACCCACCAAGACGACTAAAATGAGAAGGACTAAAGCTGTCCCAAACGCTGAGGGAAACCCACCAAAAAGATGACTAAAATGAGAAGGACTAAAGCTGTGCCAAACGCTGAAGGAAACCCACCAAGACGACTAACATGAGAAGGACTAAAACTGTCCCAAACGCTGAGGGAAACCCACCAAGACGACTAAAATGAGAAGGACTAAAACTGTCCCAAACGCTGAGGGAAACCCACCAAGACGACTAAAATGAGAAGGACTAAAACTGTCCCAAACGCTGAGGGAAACCCACCAAGACGACTAACATGAGAAGGACTAAAGCTGTGCCAAACGCTGAGGGAAACCCACCAAGATGACTAAAATGAGAAGGACTAAAACTGTCCCAAACGCTGAGGGAAACCCACCACGACGACTAACATGAGAAGGACTAAAGCTGTGCCAAACGCTGAGGGAGACCCACCAAGACGACTAACATGAGAAGGACTAAAGCTGTCCCAAACGCTGAGGGAGACCCACCAAGACGACTAAAATGAGAAGGACTAAAGCTGTCCCAAACGCTGAGGGAAACCCACCAAAAAGACGACTAAAATGAGAAGGACTAAAGCTGTGCCAAACGCTGAAGGAAACCCACCAAGACGACTAACATGAGAAGGACTAAAACTGTCCCAAACGCTGAGGGAAACCCACCAAGACGACTAAACATGAGAAGGACTAAAGCTCCCAAACGCTGAGGGAAACCCACCAAGACGACTAAAATGAGAAGGACGCTGTCCCAAACGCTGAGGGAAACCCACCAAGACGACTAAATGAGAAGGACTGAAACTGTCCCAAACGCTGAGGGAAACCCACCAAGACGACTAACATGAGAAGGACTAAAGCTGTCCCAAACGCTGAGGGAGACGGGGGGCAGCTGGGACTGTCAGACAAGTCCGGAAGGAGTATAGTTACTTTCAAAAACTATCAGCACCTGGCAGGGGCTGCTAAGGCTGAACATACGCAGACACTAGGACCTAGCAATGCCACTCTTAGTAGAAACCACAGGAGAAACGTGTACCTGTGTTTCCCCAAATGACATGTTCAAGAATTTTCAAATCAGCATTATCTATGGAAGTCAGAAACTATGAACAACTCACATAAGCCAGATGCGGGTTACCCTGGCAGGGCATGAGCTTGGGCTAGGCAGCTCTGTATTGAAGGAGCTTACAGCTGGAGGTTGTCTGCAGACCGCACTCTCTGAAGTTGGGCAGCAAGGCCTTGTTTGGAAGGCCTGGACAACTCATCTGTGTTTTAACTAGAAGGAGACAGACCTAGTTATTAAAATGATAACTGTCGTTGCAGTCATACAGAGATACGGCCAAGGGTGAGCTGCGGTCCCAAAGTGATCAGTCTCAAGATTTCACTCTGGAATACTGATGTTCCTGTGACATGTTTAATACCCCATCCGCCGCCAATGACAAAATTCTCTGGTAATCTGACGGCAGGAAATCAGGTTAAATGAAAGAGGCAGAGAAGACTGCTTGAGAGAAGGAGTTGCATGTGCCTAAGTTCACCAGAGCAAATATTTTTGGGATAGGTCAATAATTTATCACACTCTCTGCAAGGATATGAGCAGCATATTTCCCTCCTCCACCCAGAACACGCCCTTCTTTAATGACAGAACATTATCCGTATTCCCGCTTTTTGCCACTCTGCACAAGCAGTTTTGCAATCGATTCTTCCTGTTCTAACTCTTATATTAATTTTCAGCTTCATCACTGCTCACATTTATGTATTCGTGTGTGTATGTGTGTGAGAGAGAAAAAGAGAGAGACTGTGCATTAAACTAAATAATTTTTTCATGAGATTAAATTACTTCCTTAATGAAAAATGCCCACCAGGTTGCAGGATAATTGCAGAATGTGGTTGCCTTGAATTTTTAAATGGGAGATTTTTCTTTAATTGTCAGCAGCTTAAAGTCTTCTGTGGTATACCTTTTTGGTGTGGAAGCAGGATTTTTCTTTCTAAGTGTTCAAAGAACTAACCATATGACTTAGGAAGAGTTCAGTATGTATGTGCAGTGTATGCTATATGTTGCAAGGGGTGTGGGAATCGTGCTAGAAATACGTATTTTCTCAGGAAAGTTCTTACTTCCTAGATATTCCTCTTGTACAGAAAATTAAGACATGCACATAAAGGGTAAGCAAAGGCTATCATAACAATCATGGGGATCCTCACACCTGACTGTAACTGAACTGAAACTGGAGATCCATAATCTCTCCATAAAATACCTTGTTAGTTAAAAAATAACATTTTTAATGTGTGCTCAGAGATTATCTTTACTGATTACCATCTGCTACTAAGCATTTTCATTGTTGACTCAGTCTTATTATTCACGCTTACTCTATCCACAACCCTTTTAAAAGTCCAAATCTTCTGAGTGAGGGCTTCCAGACTTTTTCTAGAAAGAGTCATGAGGCTTGAGAAGAGATTTGGCGAGGCAGAGAAAGGGGCTCTTCTGAAAATGCAGGAACACTCTCAGGCTGACTCAGAGTGTCATTATTTCACAGGACGCTGAGGAACCCTGGTGGAGGGCCAGAAGGGGTGACCTTGCCAGTCCCTCTCAACCTCAAGAATTAATCGTCAAAACTTTGATCTCATACTGATACTCAAAAAACAAAAACTGAAAAAACGGAGCCATCTACATATCTGAAGAACTAAGAAACATAAATCGTTACCATGGCATAAAGAAACAACCACACATAATGGGATAATGACTCTGGGGGTAACAATCTGTACAAACGTTAAGAAATTTGTAATAAAATATTCTGATGGTGAGAACTGCTCTATTGATTGGAAAAATGAGGCAAGGCAATTACAAAGTGCATTTCATAGAGAGGTCCACATGATAAATGGCTTCTGCTTCAATTCATATTTTATATTAACTAATTAAAAGGAAACATGAAATTATACTTTGCAATAATGAAATATTTAGGCAGTCTAGAAATTTCAGTTATAATCAATGTGTATTAACTCCATGCTCTCAATCACAAATGTCTACTTGAGGTATATCTGCCATGAGGCATGAGTCACTTTCCTCCACAGCATTTACGTAACATGTAATCTTTATTGGTTATTTCCTTAAAAATCTACCACTGTTGACGTTCTTTAGTTAGAGCTGATGGTAATCTCTAAAGCAAAAACACTTGTTCTCCTGTTTTAACTTGTGATAAATGAAACCTTTCCAGATTCAGTTGAAACATTTATCACACTCAGGGTAAATAGGAAGGAAAGTATCATCAACCAAGTTTAAACACAGAAAATATCCTGAACGTTCAGCACGGACAGAAGCAGCTAAAAATCATTTCCAGGTGCCTAAGGATGGCCGGATTTTCCTTCGCCCCTTTGTAGTATTTTCAAATGTATAATTATGCCTAGTATTACTGTCCTACAACCCTGTCCATGACCCACAAGCTACAAAGAAAATAAAATTTAAAAAAAGCTGACCTTGAGAATACAACTTCAAGTCCATTAAATGACACCATTTTTTAAAAACAATACAAAAGTCCAAAACAGTGCTCTCTTTGGTGCAGCCTCCCTCACAGAAAGCGTGCCTGTGGAAGTCCATCAGAGAGTATTTCCTCCCATTCTCTGACACAACCTGGCAGCTGAGAAACCACACCGGCTGCTCTGAAAATGTATGTGTGTCTAGTTAATTCAGGCAGTTTATTTTGATAGCATTCACCTCTTTTGATTATAGCAGGTGTTTCAAGGATAAATTTGCTGAAAATTGTATTTTGTTTAAACAACAGCAGCATGTACATTTATGGCCTTACTATATTAAAAAGCATTTATTGTCTGGCAGCAATAGATACAATTACAAACATTTGTGACAGTAATTGGAGCTATTACTCCTGCATGGAGCCTCATGGAGATCAATTTATTGCCACCTGTATTTACATGTGTTACTGGTAATTGCAAACTTTGGTGCCTTATTTTTTAAAAATTTTGTGAGTATTTTTCAACAAAGGGTCTATCAGAAAATCTGTAAGAATCATAACTGTAGTTTCTCCATTATTCAAATAACAGGCAGAATCCCATCTTCTGACTAACATGTATGTAAAATGTATTCCTGTATCCAACCCACAGACTGTTCAAGATGGGTTTAGAAAAGGCAGAGGAACCAGAGATCAAATTGCCAACATGCTGGATCATAGAAAAAGCAAGAGAATTCCAGAAAAACATCTACCTCTGCTTCATTAATTGATTACACTAAAACCTTTGACTGTGTGGATCACAACAAATGGTGGAAAATTCTTAAAGAGACGGGAATACCAGACCACCTTATTTCCCTCCTGAGAAATCTGTATGCAGGTCAAGAAGCAACAGTCAGAACCAGACATGGGGCAACGAGCTGGTTCCAAATTGGGAAAGGACTACATCAAGGCTGTATATTGTCACCCTGCTTATTTAACGTATATGCAGAGTACATCATGCGGAATGCCAGGCTGGATGAAGTACAAGCTGGAATCACGATTTCCAGGAGAAATATCAATAACCTCAGATATGCAGATGACATATGCAGATATGGCAGGAAGCAAAGAACTGAGGAGACTCTGGATGAAAGTGAAAGAGGGGAGTGAAAAAGCTGACTTAAAACTAAATATTCAAAAAACTAAGATGATGGCATCCAGCACCACACTTCATGCCAAATAGACGGGGAAACAATGGAAACAGTGACAGACTTTACTTTCTTGGGCTCCAAAATCATTGCAGATGGTGGCTGCAACCATGAAATTAAAAGATGCTTGCTCCTTGGAAGAAAAGCTATGACCAACCTAGACAGCATATTAAAAAGCAGAGACATTACTTTGCTGACAAATGTTTGTATAGTTAAAGCTATGGTTTTTTTTAGTAGTCATGTATGGATGTGAGAGTTGGACCACAAGCACCGAAGAATTGATGCTTTTGAACTGTGGTGTTGGAGAAGACTCTTGAGAGTCCCTTGGATGCAAGGAGATCCAACCAGTCCATCCTAAGGGAAATCAGTGACAATATTCATTGGAAGGACTGATGCTGAAGCTGAAGCGCCAATACTTCGGCCACCTAATGAGAAGAACTGATTCCTTAGAAAAGACCGTGATGTTGGGAAAGATTGAAGGCAGGAGAAGGGGATGACAGATGAAGAGATGGTTGGATGGCATCACCAACGTGATGGACATGAGTTTCAGCAAGCTCTGGGAGTTGTTGATGGACAGGGAAACCTGCCATTATGCAGTCCATGGGGTCGCAGAGTCGGACATGACTGAGTGAATGAACTGGACTGAGCTGAGTCCACAGAATATATAATATATTTTTGCTCATGACTACAAGGATCCTTTCTGAATGTTGAGCTTTAAGCTAACTTTTTCACTCTCCTCTTTCACTTTCATTAAGAGGCTCTTTAGTTCTTCTTCACTCTCTGCCATAAGGATGGTGTCATCTGCATATCTGAGGTTATTGATATTTCTCCTGGCAATCTTGATTCCAGCTTGTGCTTCCTCCAGCCCAGCATTTCTCATGATTTACTCTGCATATAAGTTAAATAAGCAGGGTGACAATATACAGCCTTGGCGTACTCCTTTTCCTATTTGGAACCAGTCTGTTGTTCCATGTCCAGTTCTAACTGTTGCTTCCTGACCTGTGTACAGGTTTCTCAAGAGGCAGGTCAGGTGGTCTGGTATTCCCATCTCTTTCAGAATTTTCCACAGTTTATTGTGATCCACACAGTCAAAGGCTTTGGCATAGTCAATAAAGCAGAAATAGATGTTTTTCTGGAACTCTCTTGCTTTTTTGATGATCCAGCAGATGTTGGCCATTTGATCTCTGGTTCCTCTGCCTTTTCTAAAACCAGCTTGAACATCTGGAAGTTCACGGTTCACGTATTGCTGAAGCCTGGCTTGGAGAATTTTAAGCATTACTTTACTAGCGTGTGAGATGAGTGCAACTGTGCAGTAGTTTGAGTATTCTTTGGCATTGCCTTTCTTAGGGATTGGAATGAAAACTGACCTTTCCCGGTCCTGTGGCCACTGCTGAGCTTTCCAAATTTGCTGACATATTGAGTGCAGCACTTTCCCAGCATTATCTTTCAGGATTTGAAATAGCTCAACTGGAATTCCATCACCTCCACTAGCTTTGTTCGTAGTGATGCTTCCTAACGCCCACTTGACTTCACATTCCAGGATGTCTGGTTCTAGGTGAGTGTGAGTGATCACACCACTGTGATTATCAGGGTCATGAAGATCTTTTTTGTATAGTTCTTCTGTGTATTCTTGCCACCACTTCTTAATATCTTCTGCTTCTGTTAGGTCCATACCATTTCTGTCCTTTATTGTGCCCATCTTTCATGAAATGTTCCCGTGGTGTCTCTAATTTTCTTGAAGAGATCTCTAGTCCTTCCCATTCTATTGTTTTCCTCTATTTCTCTGCATTGATCATTGAGGAAGGCTTTCTTATCTCTCCTGGCTATTCTTTGGAACTCTGCATTCAAATGGGAATATCTTTCCTTTTCTCCTTTGCCTTTCGCCTCTCTTCTTTTCAGAGCTATTTGTAAGGCCTCCTCAGACAGCCATTTTGCTTTTTTGCATTTCTTTTTCTTAGGGATGGTCTTTCTCCCTGTCTCCTGTACAATGTCATGAACTTCCATCCATAGTTCATCAGGCACTCTATCAGATCTAGTCCCTTAAATCTATTTTTCACTTCCACTGTATAGTCATAAGGGATTTGACTTAGGTGATACCTGAATGGTCTAGTGGTTTTCCCCACTTTCTTCAATTTAAATCTGAATTTGGCAATAAGGACTTCACGATCTGAGCCACAGTCAGCTCCTTGTCTTGTTTTTGATGACTGTATAGACGTTCTCCACCTTTGGCTGCAAAGGATATAATCAACCTGATTTCGGTATTGACCATCTGGTGATGTCCATGTATAGAGTCTTCCCTTGTGTTGTTGGAAGAGGGTGTTTGCTATGACCAGTGCATTCTCTTGGCAGAACTCTATTAGCCTTTGCCCTGCTTCATTCTGTACTCCAATGCCAAATTTGCCTGTAACTCCAGGTGTTTCTTGACTTCCTACTTTTGCATTCTAGTTCCCTATAATGAAAAGGCCATGCTTTTTGGGTGTTAGTTCTAGGTCTTGTAGGTCTTCATAGAACCGTTCAACTTCAGCTTCTTCAGCGTTACTGGTTGGGGCATAGACTTGGATTACCATGATATTGAAAAAGCTGGCTTAAAGCTCAACATTCAGAAAACTAAGATCCTGGCATCCGGTCCCATCACTTCATGGCAAATAGATGGGGAGACAATGGAAACAGGGGCTGACTTTATTTTTGGGGGCTCCAAAATCACTGCAGATATTAATTGCAGCCATGAAATTAAAAGATGCTTATTCCTTGGAAGGAAAGTTATGACCAACCTAGACAGCACATTGAAAAGCAGAGACATTACTTTGTCAATAAAGGTCCATCTAGTCAAGGCTATGGTTTTTCCAGTGGTCATGTATGGATGTGAGAGTTGGACTATAAAGAAAGCTGAATGCCGAAGAATTGATGCTTTTGAACTGTGGTGTTGGAGAAGACTCTTGAGAGTCCCTTGGACTGCAAGGAGATCCAACCAGTCCATCCTAAAGAAGATCAGTCCTGGGTGTTCATTGGAAGGACTGATGTTGAAGGTGGGAAAGATTGAGGGCAGGAGGGGAAGGGGACAATAGAGGATGAGATGGCATCACAAACTCAATGGACATGGGTTTGGGTGGACTCCGGGAGTTGGTGATGGACAGGGAGGCCTGGTGTGCTGCGGTTCATGGGGTCGCAGAGTCGGACACGACTGAACTGAGCTGAACAAGGATCCTATTAATATAGCCTATCCAGCAACCAGAGTAGAAGTCTTAAAAAATGCTCTTTATTCCAGAACTGTAATAACTGATAAATCCCTATAGGTAAGAAATATTTAGAAAGCTAAATTTTATTAACACTCTTCAACACACTGATGGCAGATCAAAGCAAGTTGACCTTCCACTGCTTTGGAATGGAGAACATACCCTCTATTGCTTCCAGGTACAGATCTGTCTACAAGAGTAAAAAGAGAAAGCCTACCATTGTACATTTCTGCAGGATTTGGCTTCCAATATGAAGAGACTTAGAAATAATACAGCGATTCTCTGGTCCCTTCAGGTTCATTTAAATGGAATTCCACCTACTAATGAATGAAGGCTTCTCTATTCCCTTTTAGGTTTTAGCTAGCACAGTGACTGGAGAGCCCCAGGGCTCAAGACCATTGTAATGATTCCACCCTTAGCACAAAGACTTCCCAAGGTTTCTTGCTGTGAATTACCCAAGACAACATCCATATGGTTTGTTTACATTAAAACAAAATCCAACTGCTTGGAGTTGAAATTTAAAGTTTAAGGTTCTTTTTACAACTGCAACCTGAGAAAGCTGGACTCTGAAGAACAAGTAAGGATGTAAAAAAGCAGTTCAGTGAATCAAAGGCTTGAAATAATTAGAAACATATGCTACAGTACTGCCTAAGCTTTAGGTAAAAAATCATCTCTTTATCTGAATTCCTTGTAATGAACCTGAAGATTTACATAATGACTAAAGACATTTTGGTGGAAAGAAGGGGTACCTAGCCAACCATCTTTTAAAACAACAGAGCAGGAAACATTTAATTATAATTTGGAAAAAAGTCTATTTAAGTCATTAATCAAAATTCTAATTACAATATCCACAGGGCATTAAAGCACGATAGAACATTTGTTCATTGCATTAAATACCTAATATTAAATCATTCTAATATACAATCTTTTAGGAATAAATACTGCATAATTGAAAAAACAGGATCTGTGTAAGTTTTAGTTGAAAACTGATTTCACACTTGCTGCTCTTCCTTATTTCTGAAATAAATATTATTAATGATTACTTGGCTTCTATGTAAAAACCCTTGACTTGAAAAAAATCATTTTCCTGATAAAGATGAATAAGATCAATCATTTTAAGAAGATACTTCCCTTCGGTTCAATGACTAAAGTTGAGAAATGAACATACAAATGGACAACAGATAATAGCTAGACCATTACTAAAAATAGAATTCCGACCCACAGTCTGTGGCCACTACTTCAGGAAGCCAACCTGTGTGGCAAGTGATCACCGATCACGAGAGGCCCTGTTTCTAGTGAGCCTGCCTCCAAATTTCCAGTCACATGTGAACATTTGAAGCCTTTCCTTTTTTCTACTATAATTCTTTTAAATATTCCTGCATGCCTTAAATTCTCTGCCAAATGCAAGTGGTGGTGGCTGACTCCTTGCTATAGCAAGCTCTGAATAAATAGACTTGCTCTCATTTAGATGGTCTCTGTTTACTTCCATAAAGTCAAATAAAGGCTTGCTTTTCTATAGTAAAAAGAAAACTAAAGAAAGAATAATTTTCCTTAAGAAATGGCATTAAGTATTTCTTTAGCAATCAAAATTAATAAAAAATACAGAAAGTGAAATCTATATGAATATGCATGCACATTTTCTATTTTCCCAGAAACAGAGGACATGCAGAATTCTTTGGCATCTCAGCTTCAGTCGTTTTGTTATTCAACCGAACAACTGTCCACTGATTCAGTATGGCAAAAACCATCACAATAGTGTAAAGTACTTATCCTCCAATTAAAATAAATAATTTTTTAAAAAGTTAAAAAATTACTATCATAGAAATTAAAATATTTCCATCAAGTAGGAAATATCCTTCAATAATTATCATAAAGTGACCTGGAGAAGTGCCCCTCACACAGTTAAAAGCAGATAACAGCAGCTACAACCCATAGGCTTCTCTGACTGCACATCCTTGCAGCAATAAGTAATCATGTAAGATCTCTAACTTCATTTCCTACTTAATCATCATTTTGGCTTTCTGCTCTCCATGTTTTCTCTCTCACCTGGATTTCCTCATTCAGCAACCACTCGTTCTCTGAAACAACTCACTGGCCAATCCACTTCCAGCCAGTGGGCCGTGTGCTCAGACCTCAGGGTCCTTAGGCTTGCCCATGTCCGAACCACGAGCTCTTGTCATCTCTCCACCCAGATCTCAGACCTCCTGGTGTGACCCCAAGCTGCTAACCTTGGCCAAGCCCTCTCGCTGCCTGGCGGTGAGCTGGACAGTGATGGTGACCTAGCGCTACAGTCAGTCATCTGAAGTTATGGTTTATCACTTTTAAGGATATGTGGAAATACTCATGATGAAATGTTAGGTGGAAAAAAGAGGTACAATTTCAACAGTGTACAGAAAAGCACACAGAAACACATATTAAGTGATCCTCCTGGCACCATTCTAAGTGCTTCAGATATGCTGATTCATTCACTACTTTTAATAGCTTAAGGTAGGCTTCATAATGAATTCCATTTTACAGACGAGGAAACCAAGGCATAGAGTGGTTAAGTAACCTACCCACAGGGTCCAACCGCTAATAAGTGTTAGAGTCAAGATTATTATTCAAGCATCCTGGATTCAGAATTTGTGCTTTTAAACCAGTGTGCTATATAGTCATTAACTGAATAGCTAAGAACCCAGGTTGGAGGCTCAAATATCGTGTCTGTCACTGACTAGGCAGAGGCAAATAACTTCTCCTTGTTTCAGATTCCACATCTGTATTAAAAGGTGCCTGCATATCATAGGGCAACGTAAAGGATTAAACGAGTGTAATATGTGAAGTGCTAAGAGCAGCACGCGCCACAAGGCAAGCACTGAGCAAATGTCATTTACTACTGTTATTTTCATCATATTATATAACCTTTACTAGGGCAAAAACTAGAAAGATTTACTACCAAAATAAGACGTCTATGAATCCAACATGTCCTATGTAAAAACATAAGGCTGACTGTAATCAATATTCCTTAAATGATGGAAGCATTAGTGCAGAAACTTTGTAAACTCCTCCTGAATAGTGATACCGAGGGCTATGATAGAATACAATAATATTACAAACCGATGCTGTAACATAAAAATAATCAGTATTTATTTGGCAACAACTATGCGTCAGACACTGTTCCTGGCACTTTACAACAACTTCACGACGTGAGTAATATAATTAGTCCCTTTTTAGAGATAAGGAAAAGAGGAACAGAGAGGTACAGTCGCTTGCCCTGGATCACACAGCTAGTAAGTGGCAGAAATATGAATTTCGGGTGCCCACGGAAGGTGTGTGAGATAGGCTCCATCTTCCCTGGGTCTTTATACCACAGTTTTATTAAGTTTCTGAGATTTGATGGTAGGACTAAATGTGTTCTCCCTAGCTTCTAATCCACAGGACACTGCGTGCCTCCTCTCCCCTTGAAATATTATTTCAGTATTACTTATATAATTAAAAATAAAATTTTATTTTAAAAGAGATTAGGATAATTTTTGAGCAGTTACAGATTTAAGTCTAGTCTGAGTATAATCACAGACGCTTGCTCTTAAAGTTTTACATTCCATCTAAGTAGGTGTGTAACAGTTGTGGGCACTTACTATTGGATCTAATAAAGAACAATGGTGGTTTAGTAGCTAAGTCATGTCCAACTCTTGTGACCCCATGGACTGTATCCTGCCAGGATCCTCTCTCCATGGGATTCTCCAGACAAGAATACTGGAATGGGTTGCCATTTCCTTCTCCAGGGAATCTTCCTGACCCAGGAACTGAACCTGGGTCTCCTGCATTGCGGGCAGATTCTTTATTGACTGAGCTATGAGAGAAGCCCAATAAACACAGCAGAAAGGAAAGACTAGAGAAATAAAGAGGAAAAAAAGAACAACAAGGTGTAGAGTTGTAGACTAATAGCTGTAGACAATTTTATTAGGCGGCACCGACATCTACTCCAGCTTAAGTGTCCTCAGACTGTCCTTCAAAGGAACTGACGCCCTAGCCTTATGCACTTGGCCCCAAATGAAGCATTAACTCGGGGTGAATGACCCAGGATTTGGCTGAATTTATTGACTCTCTCTCTTCGGAGAAGGCAATGGCACCCCACTCCAGTCCTCTTGCCTGGAGAATCCCAGGGACGGGGGAGCCTGGTGGGCTGCCGTCTCTGGGGTCGCACAGTCGGACACGACTGAGGCCACTCAGCAGCGGCAGCAGTGACGCAGCACTGACTCTCTTGGCAGAACTTCTGACTCTGTCTTCAGACGCATTACTCCAAGTTGAGGCATATTGAGACAGACACACAGCTACTCTAGAAGTAATCACCAGGAGCATTCTCTGTACCCAGCTCTAAAAAGGGAAACCACTCATACAGTCCATTCAAGCCAGCATATGACAAAATTTTTTATCTTCAGTTGTGGAATGTATTATTTGTAGTTTTGGCAACATATTTATTTTCCCAATTGTAATTTATTTAAGCTAATATTAAAATTTATTTGCTTTCTTTGGGAGCTGGCAATAGTAACAAGTAGTGCCAGAAATGAGGATCAGCTAGCCTTGCAGTGAAAACCTGATTACAAGGTGACTCATATACAAAATACAATATTGGTGTATGACAGGATCTCATCAAGCATACAGACTGAAATATGCAAAAAGAACAGAAAGGAAGACTTACTATTTTTGCAGTTGGGAAGCATACAAGGAATAAACTGAACTTGTAAGAAAAAAAAGCAAAACAAATGCTTGATCTGGTGCCAAATAAATATGGGACTTTTTTTACTTCGAACACCAGGTTATTTTAAAGAAATTTATAATGGATTTAAATAATGGAAACTCTGCATTATTCATCTCCTACATCTCTATGCTACTTAAAAATTAATCTAACAGTGATCAGTAAAACACATTGATCTGAAAGTAAGTAATTCCTCGCCACCACCCCCAAACATGAAGTTGAAATCTTAAGAGGTCCTAAACAGGCTGCAGATGAGTGAAAGGTTATTGTTTTGTCCAAAAGTAAAGGAGAGGTTTTGGTTTTAGTGGAGTCAGGAGTTGAGGAAGAAGGGGATCTACCATGATACTGAAGTCAACCTCTCCTGATGAAGGAGGATAATCAGTCCGTGAGAAACCACATATATTACTAGATTAGTTTACTTCTGAGACATGAAAAACATTTCTCTATTCATTAGCACCTTATTTTCTCAAATCAATGTATAATTTTATTTTTCTTAAGTGAGCTGAATAAAGAATTGACCTTAAAGCTGTAATTCCCATTTGCTACAACTGAAATACTTAGGGGAAAAAAGGGTTTATGAATTAACTACTGGACACAAAGACCAAATTATCTAGAGAAGAATTCAGAAAAAGCAATCAAATATGATTTTACATCAGTATATTTCACCACAAAAATCTAAACTCAAAATGATATTCAGTTCAGTTCAGTCGCTCAGTTGTGTCCGACTTTTTGCGACCTTATGAACTGCAGCACACCAGGCCTCCCTGTCCATCACAAACTCCCGGAGTTTACTCAAACTCATGTCCATCGAGTTGGTGATGCCATCCAACGACCTCATTCTCTGTCATCCCCGCCTCCTCCTGCCCCCAATCTTTCCCGGCATTAGGGTCTTTTCCAATGAGTCAGCTCTTCACGTCAGGTGGCCAAAGTATTGGAGTTTCAGCTTCAGCATCAATCCTTCCAATGAACACCCAGGACTGATCTCCTTTAGGATGGACTGGTTGGATCTCCTTGCAGTTCAAGGGACTCTCAAGAGTCTTCTCCAATATCACAGTTCAAAAGCATCAATTCTTCAGCGCTCAGCCTTCTTTATAGTCCAACTCTCACATCCATACATGACCACTGGAAAAACCATAGCCTTGACTAGACGGACCTTTGTTGGCAAAGTAATGTCTCTGCTTTTTAATATGCTGTCTAGGTTGGTCATAACTTTCCTTCCAAGGAGTAAAGCGTCTTTTAATTTCATGGCTGCAATCACCATCTGCAGTGATTTTGGAGCACAGAAAAATAAAGTCAGCCACTGTTTTCACTGTTTCCCCATCTATTTGCCATGAAGTGATGGGACCAGATGCCATGATCTTAGTTTTCTGAATGTTGAGCTTTAAGCCAACTTTTTCACTCTCATCAAGAGGCTCTTTAGTTCTTCTTCACTTTCTGCCATAAGGGTGGTGTCATCTGCATATCTGAGGTTATTGATATTTCTCCTGGCAATCCTGATTCCAGCTTGTGCTTCCTCCAGCCCAGTGTTTCTCATGATGTACTCTGCATATAAGTTAAATAAGCAGGGTGACAATATACAGCCTTGGCGTACTCCTTTTCCTATTTGGAACCAGTCTGTTGCTCCATGTCCAGTTCTAACTGTTGCTTCCTGACCTGTGTACAGGTTTCTCAAGAGGCAGGTCAGGTGGTCTGGTATTCCCATCTCTTGAATTCTCCACAGTTTATTGTGATCCACACAGTCAAAGACTTTGGCACAGTCAATAAAACAGAAATAGATGTTTTTCTGGAACTTTCTTGCTTTTTTGATGATCTAGCAGATGTTGGCAATTTGATCTCTGGTTCCTCTGCCTTTTCTAAAACCAGCTTGAACATCTGGAAGTTCACGGTTCACGTATTGCTGAAGCCTGGTTTACATAATTTTGAGCATTACTTTACGAGCATGTGAGATGAGTGCAGTTGTGCGGTAGTTTGAGTATTCTTTGGCATTGCCTTTCTTAGGGATTAGAATGAAAACTGACCTTTTCCAGTCCTGTGGCCACTGCTGAGCTTTCCAAATTTGCTGACATATTGAGTGCAGCATTTTCACAGCATCATCTTTCAGGATTTGAAACAGCTCAACTGGAATTCCATCACCTCCACTAGCTTTGTTCGTAGTGATGCTTCCTAACGCCCACTTGACTTCACATTCCAGGATTTCTGGCTCTAGGTGAGTGATCATACCATTGTGATTACCTGGGTTGTGAAGATCTTTTTTGTACAATTCTTCTGTGTATTCTTGCCACCTCTTCTTAATATCTTCTGTTTCTGTTAGGTCCCTACCATTTCTGTCCTTTACTGAGCCCATCTTTGCATGAAATGTTCCCTTGGTATCTCTAATTTTCTTGAAGAGATCTCTAGTCCTTCCCATTCTATTGTTTTCCTCTATTTCTCTGCATTGATCATTGAGGAAGGCTTTCTTATCTCTCCTTGCTATTCTTTGGAACTCTGCATTCAAATGGGAATATCTTTCCTTTTCTCCTCTGCTTTTTGCCTCCCTTCTTTTGACAGCTATTTGTAATGCCTCCTCAGATAGCCATTTTGCCTTTTTGCATTTCTTTATCTTGGGGATGACCTTGATCCCTGTCTCCTGTACAATGTCACAAACCTCCATCCATAGTTCATCAGGCACTCCGTCCATCAGATCTAGTCCCTTAAATCTATTTCTCACTTCCACTGTATAGCCGTAAGGGGTTTGATTTAGGTCATACCTGAATGGTCTAGTGGTTTTCTCCACTTTCTTCAATTTCAGTCTGTATTTGGAAAAATGATATTCACATATTCTAAAAAATACCAACCCCCCCTAAAAACTTTATCTGACATTTTCGAGTATTGCCTGCCTGTAACAGGGATTGTACAGTTAATCTGACACAGTATATCCTCGTAAGGTCAAGGATGGTAATGAATGGCATGAGACTCAGTCCAACTCTGAACTAGTTAATTCTTCCCAATTTTGTAAGAATCCAGGATTTTGATTACTGCTATACTGGTTTATAAAACCGTACAGGTTAGCAGTTACATCTATATTCTCTCATTTTTTATTCAATTACTTCTATTATATGGCGATCAAGACCATTCGTGTGGTCCTATTATTATCCTATCAAACATCCAATTGTGAGATGTTTGATTTCAAGAGTTTACTTACCTTGAAAGTAAACAAATTAAACTTGCTTCCTTATGGATCTAAAATGTGCTTGAGAGCTCCCAACTACACAATTATTTTAACATGTTCTAACTACAATCACAATAGTAGTGATCTTTAATTTTATGAAGAGAATATGTTCTGACAAAACTAAAAAATAAGAAATTACATTTTAAGAAAAAATTACTTTTGCAAATTATGACTTTCAGCAGAGATCAAATCAGGAAAGAAATTCTTATTAATATGTATTTATATATGAGATATATAAACAAAGAATTTATCCCCGATGTACTCAAATAGTCACTGTCCTCCATAATGACTGGATAAATATATGGTAAACAGGGCTGCAGGCTTTGCCCATCTGCTCTAGAGAAAGCTTGTTCCACAGCCGTTCACAGTCTCGGAAGACCTCTGAGGTCCTTATTTTAAAGGCTGCCCTAGGAGTGGACTGGCTTTAGGCCACGTCTTACCTTCTCCAGGATTCAACTCTACAAGCCCAAATCCAGACAATCTAGTATGAATCAGCTTCTCAGAAACTGAGAACGGCAGTCTTTGCAAGGCTTATACTTTGGGGACAGACACACAACCACATTTGCAGAATGACAAGTTTCCCTGGAACCTTGTTCCATAATTCTGGAGCTTGTCTCAGGTTCCAAAGATGAAAATCCTTTCTTTCTTATTTTTTTTTAACCTAGATGTCTCTCTAGCTCTTTTTACAGATTACTATGATGCTATTATAGTATTGTCTAGTATATAGTATTGTCTAAAGGATAGGATTGTCTATTCACTTATTAGCTTGTTCTGAAGTTCTTACTCATAAATTGTAGGTAAAAAAGAAGCAGAAACTTCACTAAATGGGCTGGTTCATTTGGCCTAATCTCCAAATCTTTTTTGCATATGATTTCTTGACTATTTTCTTAATATTTAACTTTTAGTCACGTGTACTGAATAGATTATGTAAGGTAACTTCCAGGACGTCTTCTGTGTTGCCATCCAGCAGAGATCTAAAACCACTTTAATTCTGCTCCGTTAGTACACAGTCACAGAATTACAATTTCATTCACTATTCACCTAGACAAAATATGACTGCCAAGAAAATATATCAAAATATACGGAGAACACACACCTTACTCCCCGGGAAACGTGACATATTCCAAATCATTTTAAAGATATATTCTTTGATTTGTGGACCATATAACTTTATATATTCATTCAACAACAGTTAACTAAATCTCTATTAAAATAAAACACTGGAAACTGAACCCCTTCTTAAATCATTTGCATAAGTGGGAGTACCCTTGATCCTAAATGGCCACATAAAAATCTATCTGACCAAAATGTATTCTCTCCTCTATACCTTATTGTCAGTCCTGATCGTGACTTTCAGTTGTGGTAGTACACGTTCTACTTCCAGACTCCATTCCGCAGCATCTGTTGTAGATTCCAAAATATCTTCTTGTTTGGCAGGCTCGTTCATATCCTAAGAAAGGAAAGATATCACAGGATTGAGAGTTTATAAAAAGAAATGGTAAAATTTTGAGGCATTTTAGCAGCACTGCACAATTTATATCAAGCACGGTAGTGTTAAAATTACAGCAGCAGAAGAAATTCTTTTCTGTCGTCCTATCCATCTTGAAAGAAGATAATGCACCAGGCTGGTAGAATAGCAAAATAAGTATTTAGAATTTTAAAGAAGCAAATTTGTGACATAACTTTTTTTTTTTTTTTTTACAAAGAATAAGGCTTCTGAGATATCAGAGTGAACTCAATAGGAATACTATCAAATGGACAAGCCATTTAGGTATGTTAATAACAGTTAAAAAGATACAAACACTCACATGTTTGGTAAGAAAACAGTCTTAGATTGAACTCACTGTACTGAAATATAAACCCAAAATCTGAAAAACAAAAAAGATAAAATTCCAGAAGCAAAGGGCATTTTATTTACAAATTTTGTATTTATAAGGTGATATTTTGGTTAGGTTAAACCATAATAAAGCTTAAAAATGTGATTTAATGCAGACCTATATGAACTCAAATAGGGTAGGTGTCTACTTTCTGCATTTGATTTCTGCTGTTGGGTAATAAGATCAATTCATGCCTGTTTTCAAATCAGAAAAGGAAAACTTTTTTCCCCCATTTTCTTAGCCCTATACACTTCAGCATTAAGCATGTATGGATCTGAAAACATACAGAGCATAAAAATTAATGATTTAAAGATAAAGCTTATAGTCAAAGCTATGGTTTTTCCAGTAGACATGTATGGATGTGAGAGTTGGACCATAACGAAGGCTGAGAGTTGAAGAATTGATGCTTTCAAATTGTGGTGTTGGAGAAGACTCTTGAGAGTCCCCTGGACAGCAAGGAGATCAAATCAGTCAATGTTAAAGGAAACCAGTTCTGAATATTCACTGGAAGAACTGATGGTGAAGTTGACTCTCCAATACCTTGGCCACCTGATGTGAAGAGCCAACTCATTGGAAAAGACCCTGATGCTGGGAAAGACTGAGGACAGGAGGAGAAGGGGACAGAAGATGAGACGGTTGGATGGCATCACTGACTCAATGCACATGAGTTAGAGCAAACTCAGGGAGATGGTGAAGGATGGGGAAGCCTGGCGTGCTGCAATTCATATTCATGGGGCCACAAAAAATCGGACACGAGTGAGTGACTGAACACCAACAACAAAACATAAAGCTTAATATGTTAATTTTGGCATTTTTCCTTTTATGCTCCCTTGAAAAATTATTTTAAAAGTAAGGAAAAATATTTATTAATGTAGAAAAAAAGAAACTTGAGGGACGTAAACAGCCAAATACAATGTATAGACCTTCTATGGATTCTAATTTAAATAAACTGTAAAAGGATGTTTTTGAGACAATCAGGGGAATTGGAATGTGGAAGAGTATTAGATGATATTAAGGAATTATTATTAATTTTATAGGTATGATAATGGCATGGTGGATATGTTTTAAAAAAGGACTTATAAATTAGAGATAAGCGCTGAAAGTGAAATGATGTAATGTCTGAAATTTACTTTAAAATACTATGGGGCAAAGAAAAAAAGAGGCAGGGGCTTCAAAGGAAACACGATCAACCAAATGTTAACTGTTAAACTGGGTCCTAGTGCCTAAGGGTTCATTATCTCATTCTAATTGTATATATGTTTGAAATTTCCCAAAATACAACATTTAAAATAAAAGACTATATAAACAACCTCACGGTGAAATTACACTCAGTGTGAATTTATGTCACTAAAAGATATTTTTATCCAGTCTAACACCAAGTATAAGAATAGCCTTATATCGGGATTTGATCTGATGGGGAGCCTGAGGTCTCTGAACTCACTCCCGAGTCTCTAGGGCACTTAACACGAGAAAGCCTCTCTCCCTCTCCTGCCTCCCAGTTCATATCAGCAAGTTTGAAACAGACTCTGAGCCTTAAAAGGAGCATATACAGCTTTTTGTTCAGAAATTCTGGGGGCCACACAGTTCTAACCATGCAGTTAGAGGATGGGTAACTAGTATGTGCTTTTTCATTCCACAATATGTGGTCTGAATTTATTCAGTTACATTCTATCTTTAAAAAACCCAAAAGTATGAAAAAATACAAGGATTACTTTGTAAAATGTGGCAACTCTGAGTGAAAAATGTTCAAAATTTCATTTTGAGTGAAATATGTTCATATTTTAAACATGAAAGTGCTCATTTAAATATAGAAACATTGTATTATATTGAGCACCTAATATAATGCTATGTGTCTGTATAAACTGAACCCAAGGTAGCACTCAGCACCCAAACTGGGGAGCGGTGGTGTATTCACAAAACAGACACGTGTGAAGTTACATAAGGATGTATGTGACAGCGTGAGAAGAGACACTGATCTCCCCGGGGAAATATGAGGCCACGGGGAACGTTCTCAGTCACGCTAACCCCACACAGATCCTCATTAACATGCATATACTTGCACGCTCACTGGCACATCCCAGTTCCCCTTCCTGGCTCTAGGAAGCCCCATTCTGACCGACTCATTGTCTATAACAAACGGGGTGAGGTCTGATGAGGGTGAGGGTGGGAGGGTGGACGCGCTGCCGGTGGGATATGAGCCCTGACATCTGGGGCGTGTGTACGGTATATACACAGGCTCGCCCCTGCCAGGGTTACGAGCCCCCCACGTCCCAACCCTGCAGAGCAGGGCTGAGTTAAAAAGGGACATGTCCTCTGAAGCAGCAGTTTTTCTATGATTCTTAATAGAACATAGATGTTCTAATCACTGATTTAAAAATCAGTGCTTTACAGACCCACTGTCTGAATGAACTGAAATTGGTATTCTTGATGAAATACCTGAGCCATTGCTCCTCAAGCCCATCCTCTCATCCCCATGGCCCCTTCCTCCTTTCCTTACAGGAGGGTGGAGCCCAGAATCACCCAAGCCATCCACAGTCCCACTTTCTTCAGGCCTGAACATAGGACTATTCAAGTCGTGCATATTTAAAATTTTTACTCAAGGAAGGGCACATTTTTCTAACTTTCACAAAGGCAAATGGGTTAGCATTGGCCCTGTCTGAATCAGACTCAGAATCCAAGAGTTAACAGAATACATGGAGATCAAACACTACATCAAGATACTCCAGTGCATGAGCTACTGTTTATTTTTATACTGGGTCCTTTAGTAAGCTGCATTTACCCTTCTTAGCTTATTATTTGGCTCTGGTAAGCAATGATTTGCTAATTCCTACTCCCAATGTCCTGAAATGATTTAATGTAGTAGCTCGAAAGTTTTCACTCAGTCCTAGGCTATAGTTAGTATACTGGGGGAAATAACCTAGGTTACTAAATGAAGAAATGGCAAAAAAAAAGCACATTAGATTTGGTAGAGCAGTATTAACGTATTCAAACTATACAGGCTCTTTCTACTTCCACCTTTGCACATACGTTTCATAACTTTGTTCCTCACTCAAAATTTCCTAATGCCTAATAAGTGGATACATTCACTGAGCAAGCCCTACACATGAAGTATAAATCATTTTAACCACGCCTTGGTTATAATACTTTGGGAAAACCTTTCCTTTTAATTGCTTCTCTGATAACAAATGGTATTTTATGTGAAGCTATTAGTAAAGAGAAATAAACTGCTGTTTCCACTTAATCAAAATTTTATATCATCATGACGAAGTCCCCCTCTGAAACAACATTAACTAAGATAAAGGATGCCTTTTGGAAATTGCATTTTCTAGTTAATGTTGCTGAAGAAACAATTAGAAGCTCAATAATACACAGACAACCCTGAAGTCTCATTTATAATTAATTAATTTACCAATAAGCTATCTGTTAAGCTTCTACAACATGCAAGGTAAGAATCCAGGCACTGTGCTTAGTACGGAATGACAAAAGGGTTTAATTCCTGCCTGTAAAGAGTTTACAGCCTACTAGAAAGCATCTGAGGCTAGTTAATGCAGGTAATAATTGGTCCTAAGAAAAAGAAACTGATGAGAACTGACCCTAAGACTGCCAAAGGAAGAAATGAAGATAACAGTCTAAGCCATCCCATAATGTAACCTTGATGCATATTACCCAAGGTCAGTTCAAGGATCAAACATGATGGTACTAGCCTGCTCAGAATCCTATTCCAGAAAGTAGTCTCCCCTTTTCCCAGGAAATATGAATGGGACAGTCTAGCATCTGAAAAAATACTATGTTCTCTGTGTGTGCATTTATGTACACACACACACACACACATAAATATACACAATTAGATGTGGTTTTGGTCTCATGATGACAGAGAGGTGATAAGGAAAGACCCTGCATATAAGAAAGGGAGATGACAAGAGGGTAAAAAAAGCCGTCGCATGCGTAGGCCCGAGAGTGAAGCTCAAGGCTCAGGCACCCATGAGAAGACATTTCTGAACACGGATGCCTCAAGTCAGACATCAGGTTCAGACTGGAGCCTGTGGGGAGGACCTAGATCATGAAGGCCTGGGCAGAAACTGGACTCACCGACTTCTGGGTGAAAATGGGAGATGAAGGGAGATTTAGAAGATCCCAACACATAACTAGTAATGAAACAAGAGCAAGGGGAGGTGCTTAAGCCTACAACTACCAAGCCCAAATCCCTGCCCTCAGGAAGATCAGACACCACTGTCAGCATGGATTTCGGATACGGGAAATGCTGACATTTACCGGCTATAACTTAATCTTTTTGACATCTCTTGTTGTACTATGCAGTAATACAACGATGCCTTAAAAGCAGAGAAATCTGGATATGACTGATCCCACACTAAACAATCCCAGATAACTATAAGTTTTGCTCTCTAATGTCTGCTTTTAAACTGTTCCTAGAGCTGTCTTTAGTATCAAGATGCCAGTGATCATCTGTGGCTGTCTCCCTGCTTGTCTGCAGTACCTCTTCCTTCTCCTAAGCTTCTGTGGATTTAGAAACCTAATAACCAAACTTGTTAGAATTTAGGCAAAGTTGGACTCCCCAGGTGGCGCAGTGGTAAAGAATCTACCTGCCAATGCAGGAGACTCAAGAGACGTGGGTTCGGTCCCTGGGTCAGGAAGATCCCCTGGAGAAGGAAATGGCAACCCACTCCAGTATTCTTGCCTGGGAAATCTCATGGACAGAAGAGCCTGGTGGGCTACAGTCCATGGGGTTGCAGAGTTGGACACGGCTGAGCGACTGAGCACAAGAATACAAGAGAAAAAAGTGAGCATTCAGGGATGGAGGGCAGTGAGGTTAGGACTCTTCACAGAAAAATTTTAAATGAAAGTGTTTATCCTTATTTTGGTTGCTCAGGGACCTTTTTTGCATTCTGCCTCATTTGCTGCATTTCCAAGATAGGCTAGATGGCCAAAAGGCTAATAGAGTATATATAGTATTACTATGGATTAAACAGGGTTTCTCCTAAGGGCATCTAGTGTCCTTCTTTCCCATCTATCAATAAAGCTAGAGAAAGGGGTAAATAAGTTATTGCTATTTCAATCAGAGTATTCTCTCAAAATCTAATGATTTTAACAAATTATATTTAAGGCAGAGTTAAAACCATTCATGTCGCTACAAGTCAATTCTTCTTCATGATTAAAGAAGCACAAAATGTGAGTCTAATTCATTATTTTCTTTCCAAATTAGGTTTTACATGATTTAACACTATATTACTGTGAAGAAAAATGTTTAATACCATTCAAAAAGTATCTTCAAATTTGCTCTGAATAACCAAATTAAACCCTGGCTAATCTATCAAAAGAAATAGATAGATGGTAGCCTCTGTATTGAAATATATGAAGTTCACAGAAGTTTTCTTAAGTTCAATTTTAAGACTATCAAAAGAAATTTTATTGAGTTATAATATGAACCAAGACTTGAACAAATTTTGTTCCCACATGCCAGAAAGGGTAAAAAGAAAGCTCCCCAAATCAACACAAAATAAATTTAATTTTCCAATTAAAGATCTGAAATTGTTTTTGAAGGAGAATTTAACCTCCAATATTATCTCTATTTAACACATCAAACTACCTTTGCTACTTTAAGTACTTCAGCTACACTAGTACACCAAGTGCTAAGATAAAGTCATTTCTATAGACTTTTTATTTTCTCAAACTAAAACCAAAGAAAGGAACACAGGAAGTGAGTCTGGAGGAAATAACGTAGACATTATACTTGGTGTTGCAGAGTATGCAAAATAAGTCTAACTTTTTATGGCATAAATTTCTGTAAGGCTTCTTTTCTTTGAGATGGCAACAATATGGATATATCAATGCCCCAATACTATACTTGGTGTTGCAGAGTATGCGAATAAGTCTAACTTTTTATGGCATGAATTTCTACAAGGTTTCTTTTGAGACTGTAACCACATGGATATACCGGCACTTAAATACATTTGAAGAGCTCAATTCATACCTACTGAGAGGAATATTAAAATCCAATTAATTGTCAAGATTAAATATTCCCAGGACTCAGGGAACTAAGTTCTCTTAAGAATCACCACAGTACGATGTAAATGTTAAGACAATGAGTCAGGCATCCCATCTCTGGTCAAATTCCACCTTCATCACTTACTAGCTGCTAGTCATTAAATCTCAGGGTCCCCATCTGTAAAATGGAAGTAAAAATTGTACCCTCTCCACATTGAGGTTGTTACGGGGATTAAATTAAATGATGTATTTGAAAGGCTTTTATGATACTTGATACACAATAAGCCCCCAATATATGTTAGTAGTTATAATTACCATTACCATTATCATATGCCAAGCATGGTATTAGATGCTTTTACACACAGGTTATATAAGACCATGAATCAAAGGAGCCTTATTCCCATTTTTTCGAATAAGAAAAACGAGGTGGAGAGCAGTTACACAATTTCCCCAATGTCACGTCACTCGTGAGCGGCAGGGCCCAGCCAAGGTCGCCCTGGGGCACAAGCTCTGGAGCTGCTTACTGCCTGGCCATCAATCCTTTGTCAGGAAGTTACAACCATATTTGCCCACTTCCTTACTTGTCTTTTAACTTTACGGTGCTCCCCGTCCCTCCATACATAAGCTTTTAATTTTTATGCATTCAGATTTATCAGTACTCTTCCCTTTATGGTTTTTAGTTTTCTCACCATGTGTTATCTTGCCTATTTCAACCCATGAATATTACACTTGCCACTCATATCCTTGGGCCTCATCAGTTTTTAATTTGTTGATCCATATGAGGTTTATTTGGGTGTAAGATATGAGGGAGGAATCCATCTTTTTTCTCCAGATGAACAGCTTGTTATCTCATCACCATTTAATTGAATCTCTGATTGATTTGCATTTCTTCATATACTAATATAACCATATATGTGGATTATTTTTTTTAACTCTGTACTACTTCAGTAATCTATTTTTGCATCAGCATAATTTTTTTCAGACTTATAAAAAATTACACAAATAGCATTAAAAATTCACATATACCCTTCATCCAGATTCACTAAATGTTAGCGTCTCACTGGACCTCAGGGCAATTATGTGTAAAGGGATACAATGTTTATATCAAGGTGTTGAGATCTGAAGAAATTTTTAATTTTTTCTTTGTATTCTTTTGGGCTTTCATGTAAAATAAACAAGGAATATATTTTACCTTTAAAAAGAAAAAAAGTTTTTTCAATAAAAACAAGTAAAAATGTAAGTTTGATTACCTTCCAAAAACTAGCCAGTACAGGGGTGGTAAATGCTTTAGGAGTCTGAATAAGAGAGAGAAAACGGCAATGGTGAAATATAAGTTTAACTTTACAAGGAAGTTTGGATTGTAAACAGGCAGAAGAGGCAAGTCAAGTGTTTCCATAGGCAGGAAAGCATCATAAGCCAAATATGAAATATCAAATGAACATCGCTTGTGAAGATCACATGAGATGACAGACTAGGAGATTAAAAGGCTAAATACTGGGAAGCAAAAGAAAATTGAACATATCGTGAAGACCTCAGAGGCCAGGTGAATTTTGTGAATTTTTTCCTCTAAGCCAGAGGACAGCTTTCAAATAATTCCTAGGAAAGATCCTAAAACTACAATACTTTTCATTAGATTCCCCTTAGTCATCTCTATAGGGGAGAACCTATGCAACAGCAGATTGAGTCCAAAGCAGATTGGGCCTTCAAGAACAATCCAGCAACAGACAGTGAAATTAGAGCCATGCTGTCAGCAGAGCTTCCCGATTTACATCGAAATGCAATCTTCCTTATAACTCACACGCTACGCAAGCTTCTTACTCAAAAACACTCATGGCGGTCTAGAAACTTGTATAGTGAGATTGGGGCTTTTTTCTATTCTCCTATAACACCTAAGGATGTTTACAACTAATTCCAATCTAGAGGAGAGGTAAAAATTATACAAAATAAGAAATTCATCAAATATATACTCTCTGCCAGCACCATGCTAGGTGTGGTCCCGAAGTTCTATTAATCTTGAAACAACCCTGGGTTGAATTGTGTCCCCACCTACAGATAAGAAAGAAGAGTTAGAGAGAGGATAGATCATGGCCATGTGGTCAGGATTTTATATCTAAGGCTGCTTTTCCACTGTAGCACTGGCCTTAAAGGTATGGACTCAGAGTTGGAAGGGACCGTAAAAAGTCCTCGCTTCCTCACAATAAAACCAGGATGAAGATGAGGATCTCTCCTATTTCAAGTGTGGATTCAAAAGCGACACTAAAGATCAAGCAAAACTCTCCTTTACACCCAGCAAGGGCTGCCATTTGAGTCTCCTCTGAGCAGTGAGCGATGCAGCTTTCTTCTCTAACCTACATTTCCTATTCACCTCCAGATGTGAAACTGCTGGGGTGGTACGGGTTAGTTACCAGAGAAATAAAAGCATTTGCTCAGCCATGACGCATTCCATCACACTCAAAACATGTGGCGTTTTAATTGTTTCTTCTGTGAAGCACCAATGACAGAGCACAGTCACAGCACAAAGAGAACTCACACCCCATGGTTTTAGGAAAGGAGAAGAAAGAACATTTTCCTCAAGCAGGAATCAGAACCAGAGGTAAACCGTGGGCACGTCATGTTGGAGCATGGTATGTTTTCCCTCGTGTTACTCAGAAAGACACTATGTTGAGCAGTGACGTGTCAACCATAGGTAAAGTGAAGAAAATGCAATTTAAGTTATTAATCAAGGTAGATCCATCTTCGCCCCCTTTTTGATTACAATATTGCAGACTTGCCACAATGACACCCTAAACTACAACGGAGATGATTTTTATCCTAAGCCCAGAGTCTTAATTCTTTACAGCTTTTGCCTTTTAAGCTAAAAATTCTCTCATTCTTGCTACAATGAATTTTTTGCTAAGCAATTAAAAACCAATTGTGTTTAAACCTTTTCAGAGAGTTGGTTTTGTGCTGTATAACTTAGGATTTGATTTCTAAAACCTTAAATTTAGCATCTCAAGGAAGAATGGTGTCTATGGCATGTTTGAAAAAAATGTTTTGAAATGAAGTGATGGGCATTTAAAAATAGAATTCAGAGAGTGCGCAGCTTCCCTCCCATTTTTTTTTTTTTTTTTGCTGGGGGAGAAGAATGAGACATCTGCATTACGCTGCCAGATCGCGACTGCTGGGATTCTCTTGAGCTTCAGCATGGATGGGTTTTTCAGAGACCACTCATAATTACAGCCTAGTTACCATGAACATGCAGGCACTTTCCAATCAGCATGCTCAAATTTCAAATGGTAATAACCACAACACCTGCTGAACACCTTGCTTCCTTCCCTGCTCCCACCCCTCACATCCTTGAACATTCTACCACATCACTAACCCTCACAGGCTCTGCCCCACGGTCAGAGCTTCATTCCTCACTAGTGTGCCCACCCCATGGCCACCCTCACAAACGCTTCTACTCAATTTCAGACTTGGAAAACGTTCGGAAACCAGAGGGACCAAGAGAATGTGGAACTCTGGGGGCTAGCAATTTTTTTCTTTCTAAGAAAAAATTCAAAATTTAAACAAGTAACCCGCAAATCAAACTCTGGAAAAATAAAGCAATCCCTCACTAGTTGCAGGAGTTGTTTTCTTGCACAGTATGGACATAAACCTCAGCGATGTTGCAGGTTTGGCTCCAGACCACTTCAATAAAGTGAATACCACAATAAAGTGATTCACACAACTGTTTTGGTTTCCCAGTGCACCTAAGAGGTATGTTTACAATACACTGTAGTCTGTTAAGTGTGCAATGGCATTATGTCTAAAAAATAATGTACATGCTTTAATTAAAAAAGATTTTATCACTAAAATGCTGTCATCTGAGTCTTTAGCAAGTCACAGTGGTTAACATCAAGATTGTGGATAAAAGACAAAAGATCACTGATCACAAATTGCCATAACAAATATAATAATTATGGGAAAGTTTGAAACATTTCTAGAATTATCAAAATATGACACAGAGACTAAGTGAGAAAATACTGTTGGAAAAATAACACCAGCAGACTTGCTCGATGCAGGGTTGCCACAAATCTTTGATTTGTTTAAAAAAAAAAAATCAGTATCTGCAAAATGCAGTATCTGCAAAGCACAATCAAGTGAAGTATCAGAAGATGAGGTATACCTGTGTTACTGGTAAAACCATAATGCGTTAAGAGACTGGAGGAGGAAATCACAGCAAAAATGGCTTCAAAGTATATTTTTTAAACCTTGAAGTAGATAACTATTCTGAAAAACACCTGCTTCCACACAAGCCAATGCCATCACCACAAGCATTCATGATTGACAGGAAGCACCATTTTCTTAGAACCCTGGTTTCAGTGTTCATGAAATGCTGCCGCCGCATCACGCTCTGGTTAGGCAGACACTGCAAAGTTTAGTCAATGGGCACACAGCATCTCTTTACAGCTTCTTCAAATGAGCAGTAATAGGCTTCAGCTACTTAGTGGGGGTCAGGACGCCGGAGCTCTTGGATTTCTTTCAAGGAAGGACTTGTGCTCAGCTGGGCAGCAAGCGGCTTTCCTGCTGTCAGCTCCCTCGGGCTCTGTCCCATGTGCGGAGCTACCGATCCTGGGGGTTGCCTCCTTCCCAGGGCAGCCTGCCTCCAGAGACCAAGTCCAGCAGGCCGCACTTCTCCACAGCTTCTCAGCAGGCTGGCCAAGGCTTTATCAGGCCTGACTCACAGCTCTATCCCCCCTCTGCCCAATACCGCTTTCTCCCCCTGTCTTTTCACCACGAACATCTTGCATCCCAAACTGTCTCAGTGTCAACTTCCAGAGAACACAATCTACAACATATATCTGTCTCATGTGCCTTCTCTCTTGTTCCTACCACGAGTCTCAGGAAAATGCTCATGTAGACCCAGCTTCTTGAGTTACCACCATCCTTAAGAGCAAACTTCTCAGGGTCTAGACTACGCTTTATTAAATGAAAGAAAGGAATATAAGTAGATTTCTCCCTGCATGATCCTACCTGGTACATAGAAGAGAACCCAATTATTGCTGAGAGATTCTCTTCTCTATGAAGATTAAACTATACTTTCTCATAAAATTATAAATATAAAATGGCATCCATTCACACATGTTTTCATTTAATATTATTCAATACTGAGCACGTTCTACACAGCAGGCACAGGTAGGTGAAAAAGCAGTTTGAGAAGTTTCTGCTCTAGAGGAGTTCGCGTTCCACTGGTTGAGACAGACAATAAACAAGTCAGACGAGTATAATGCCAGAGCCCGTGAAGAACCATAAAGCTGGGGAGGAGACACAGAATGACTGGAGAAGCATCTAATGTTTCCAAACCACAGGTAGAGGGGTCTGCCGTAAGCCACACGCTGCTGGGCTGGCACGGTCACGTATACACTGAGGAAATCAATTTCCTAGATAGAATCCACCATTCTTGTTCTAGCGACGAATTCACCACGTCAACTTGGGTGACATAACATTTCTTCCGCACTGTGAGCACACCTGCTTCATGAAACATCAAGTCCTAAGCCTGTGTTCCTAGCGACACAGCAGTTCTGTCTCAGGGAAAGGGCGGCCTGAGCCGCTGCAGGCTGCAGTCAGATACAGCTGTCTCCGGCAGATGGCTTTAGTGGGCAACATCATAAACTTGCCAGAGTTTTTAAATATGAAAGGGTTTTCTGCCTCATTAGTACTTCATGGCTGACCATCCACAAACACCTGGTGTTCAGACTTTTTCCTCTCGTGAAAAGGCAACCATACAGTCTTAGCTCAAAAAAGTCTAGGTTATATATGAATAACTATTGACCAAAGGATCTAATACTTAGATCATTTATAAAGTCACTGGTAGAGCAAAAACCCATCCTTACAGAGTTTAATGGAGGTGAAAAATTGAAAGTAGGACCAACAGGGACTTAAGAATCATGCTAGAGGCAAGTTAAATTACTTTGCTCCTTCCGAATACTCAAACTACGTAGTCTAGAGGGAATCACAGGTGGTCTGCACAGGCTTCTATTTGCACCATCAATATAAGAATGAATAGTACAAACAACAACTTCTTTATAAGAATAACTGTGTATGCAACTCTAGTTTTGTTTTTTTCTTCACACTTTAGGACTCTGTCATCACATCTTCATCACAAGAACACCAAGCACCGAAGCATCCTTGCTTAAGTGAGGAATCTACGCCATTGAACTCTTTGTTATAAGGTAAAGGAGAAAAAGCAATAGACTTGGGAGTTTGAAGAAACTGAGCTAAAATTAAGGCACTGCAATTTATTTGCTTTTTAAAAGATTAAACTGTCTCAAGGTTAGAAATTTCATTTTTTGTATTTGTAAAACGGAGGTAACATCTTCTCAAATACCTTAAAAGGTCAGGAAAGGATGTGTTTTAAAGTACTTTGAAAATTATAGTGATCGGCAAGTATATTGTTATAACTGAAGCTTGGCTGTATTTAAATGTTAACATATTATTTTGAAATAATTTTCAATTGAGCAACAAAATAATTATTTGTTCATTTAAGAAGCATTTAGTCAGTACCTTCTGTGTTACACTTGGAGAATATAAAAAATGATAGTTATTCCTGTTACCAAAGAGCTTATACAAGTCAGATTTAAGAGAAGGAATGTGGGGGGGAGGTGTGGTTTTGGTTTTTGCCAATAACTTGTAAGTACTTTCTATGTGCCAGACAGACATCATACAAATGCTTCATGTGCAGTAACTCTTTAAATCTTTAAAAAATCTTTGTTAAAGGTAATAGTTTTATTCTGATTTTATGGATGATGAAGATATGGCACAAGAAGATTGGAAGCCTACTCAAAGTCATATACCTAGTAAGTACTGAAAAGTCTCAAAGACAACTCACACAGTCAGGCAAGTTAGCCACATCATATTACATACACCTCAAGTTGGGCAGGAAACACACACATGTTGTTAATAATAGTTACAAATGCTAACAATACTGTGGCAGTGAATGATAAGTGAAGAGACCACCTTGGGGTGAGGTAGCCAAGGAAGTCTTCATGATGTGTACCCAAAACTGATCCAAACTGGTTTGCAGAATTAAGATGAGAAAAATTAAATAAAGGACAAATAAGATTTTGTTTCATATGTACTTTTTCAGCATGCAGGAAGTATCACTTTATTGAAATATAACATACATACAGGAAAATACAAAAATCCCAAGTGTACTTGGAAATTATTTCATCGAGTGGGTTCTCTTTTATAGACTGGGCTTATTTCCTAATTAAAATAAAGCAAAAACTGACCTGAAGCAACTGACCATCTAGTCATATACCAGTCTTGATATAATCCATTTTATTTTAAAGAATTACCTACAATTTAACTATTTTCCTATAATGAAGACCATGACAGGTCATTATAATGGAAAATAACTTGAAATTGATGCTGAGTTGATATTTCATGATATAGACCAGAGGCTGTTCCACTTGCCCCTCTGAGTTTTATATTTGCTATAACATTTTATGTATAAGAAAATAATTTCAAGAGCTACTTTTCAAATAATACACAGAACAATGGCCAACAATGATTTCCACTTGCTTCCATTCCCAGCAGAATACATGGACTGACTGCTTGTTGGTCCTGCATGTACCCCATGTAACTTACCAAGCGATAGGTCTGGGCCTTCAAAACGTTGAGATCAATAAAGTTTTCTTCGTTGTCTGTCTCCTCATCCTTAGGAAAATAAAAGAGTTTAAAAGTTAATAATTATAAAAGTTGTAATTAAAAAAAAAATTTCCAGATTTTTTTTTACAGTAGGTCCTTGTTAACGGTTATATATTTTAAATATAGCAATGTGTGCATGTCAATTCCAAACACTTACACTAAGCTCGAAAGGAAGACTAGCCAAGAAAGGACATTTAAAAGCCTAGTGGTGTGCATAAAGTAGGGCATTATGTTATCTGTTCTTGAGGTTTTGATGATGCCGTTTAAAAATAGGACCTGTTTTTTTTTACAATCACTTAAGAAAAAAAAGAGCTGTGAAACTAGGGATAAATAAACATAAGGACAGAATAAGCAACAGTTAATGGAAATTTTGAGTAAGATGACTAAAATGGACAAAAATGAGAGGTTGATAGGTATGGAATACTCTCACCTACTCCAGGGACCAATCACAGTAACGTATATTTTTGACATCTCATCTCCAATATGCTTCGGTTTAAAGATATTAAATATTAATTCTATATAAGGATGTAAGATATTAACCTTGTACCTTAGATATTAACTATCTAATAAAAGGATAATTCAGGTAGATTCCAAGCTGGTCCTGATTCTGAGCCCAACTGATGTGGGGGACAGGGTCAGAAGTGATCCTTTGACAAGCAATCTCCTCCCCAGTACACAGTAAGTACAGAGTTTGAGCAGGCTGTATAAGCAGGCAGGACAAAATGTTAAAATGTCTTTGTGGTGACACGTGACAGAGTGGGTGAAGCAATTTTAACAAGAATATCCAAAGCTTAAAGACATGATAATGAGGCCAATGGAGCTTGGTTCTAAAGTCTTGTAAAGAAAAGCAAAAAAATAAGTGAGAGTTGCTTGGTGGACACTTTCACATGGAGAGCTGCACAAAAGCTGCAGTCGTAGACTGCAAAGATAACCCTTGTCTTTAAGCACTTAGAAGTATGTAAGACAGTGGTTCTTAAAATGTGGTTCTTACATCAGCAGCATGAGTTATCACCTGGGAGCTTGGAACAATGTAATCATTGTCCCAGATCTACAAAGAAACTCCTAGGAGTGGGGCCACTAAGCTGAGACATTAGAACTATGTTAATCTTTGAGAAATTGGGAAGATTATAGTAAAATATGAAACAACACAAACACAGATAATGTACAATCAAATAACGTTCACGTTTTTAGGGATGGAGGCAGTGGGGCCTAGACGTGTAGACAAAAGTGATGTGTTTCCATCTTAAATCCTCAGCATACACGCAGATGCACATCTTTGAGGAACAGCTCAGTCTATCCTGTGTTTGCACTGACGATGGTGTACTTAATGAGCAAACGAGAGCAATGCCAATGACTCAGTGCCGATGGGAGAAGAGACGAGTTTGTCATGCTTTTATAATAACCTAATCGGTGCTGTTTACATAGGTGATCAATAAGTTACTTGTTGAACCATGGTCGATTGAACACTATTAGGCAAAAAGCTTTAAGAGTAGGTGCTAGAAAAATAATTTAAGTTATTAAAAATTATTAAGAAAGCATTCAAAATGAATTTGAATACAGACTCAAAAAATAGTTTTAAATTAAGAGGATTTTAATCTCAGTAATTTAAAAGGTACTCAACAATTTCCTGTCATTTCTTTGCCTAATATGTGTCTTAATTCTCTTACTGCCAATTACTAAGGATATGATTATATACTGTGAGGACATTCTGTGAGAATATTCTTTGAGAATATTCCGTGTCATGATCCCAATCCTCCCTCCCTCCTCCTCCCATCCCTCTCTCTCACTTTCCAGTTATCAATGTGTCCTAACTTGATTTGACCAGTCTAAGACGGAAGCTTTTGAGTTTCTTGTTGATCACAGAAGAATCTCACTTTGTCAGAAACGATCTTTGCCATGTGTGAGCTATCCCACAAACTCTGGCAACAAAATGAAGTAATATCCCACCATCCACAGGCTTTTGGCACTGACCCAGCTCTCCTTACTAAGAGGAATGGGAGAGGTAAGAGGCCTCCTTGGAATAATATAATAACAACAAGGAAGAAGGAAAAGGAAAAAAATTCAAGAGACATGACATAAGGGAATGAAGAGCCTCAGACACAACCCTTTGAGGAAGGCTTCAGCTTGGTCTTATGACAGCAGAAGGTCTTTACTTCACAGTTGGTGAGAAATGTGTGAAGACGATGCTTTCTAGTTTGTTTCTCTAATTTATACAAACAGCAATGCTGCTTTGAACTTTAAATGGTTCGCAGAAAAAAAAACCAAAAAACAAAAAAACCTCTATTTTCTAAAAGTTACAAGCAATGTGCTGACCAATGATTTTTTGTCAAATATTTAATGAACAGCTACTATGCACCAGGCATTGCATAATAAACTGGAGACAAAAAATGTGCAAAATTGGTTTATGCCCTCATGGAGTTTTCCTTCTGATTAGTTGGTTTTTGTCCTTTTTTCCCCTGACTAGCTGTTCTGAATTATAGGTCTTTGAAGCTAAATATTGATGCATTAGGACCAGGTATCTGTAGATAAACTATTTACTACTAATAATAAACAGTAACTAAGAAACAAGATGAGGAAATATCTGAGTAAAATAAGTAAATGAACAACAGGGACTATATGAGGACTTAAAATTTTCTGAGCCTGAATGGAAACATTTATTACACAAAGAATAAAAGTCTAAACTCCCTAAAATGACCAAAATGATCTGGACCTAGTCTTTCTTTCCAGTTAACCCTGGAGAAGGGAGTGGCAACCCACTCCAGTATTCTTGCCTGGAGAAGTCCATGGGCAGAGGAGCCTGAAGGGCTATAGCCCATGGGGTCGCAAAGAGCCATACGAGACTGCGCAACTAACACACACAATCTTAAGTCACTCTCCTCCTCACTCAGGAGAGCTGGCCACAACGGTTTTCTCTCAGCTCCTTGATCGTGCTAAGCTCCCTCCTTCCTCTGAATTTCTGTACATGCAGCTCCACCAGGGTCTTGCCCAGAGCTTGCTACATAACAGGTGCTCAATAATCACATGAATGACTACATTTTTACCTTAAATTTAAAAATTTATCACATTAAGAAAGATATCTTTTAAACTGATCGGTTTTACAATGGTCTATTTCTTTCTATACATAGTAGTCATCTTTTTTTAAAAAATCAATTTATTTATTTTAACTGGAGGCTAATTACTATACAATACTTGGTGGTTTTTGCCATACATTGACATGAGTCAGCCATGGGTGTATATGTGTCCCCCAACCCGAATCCCTCCCCCACCTCCCTCCCCACCCCATCCCTCTGGGTTGTCCCAGTGTACCAGCTTTGAGTGCCCTGTTTCATGCATCGAACTTGGACTGGTCCTCTGTTTCACATATGGTAAAATACATGTTTCAATGCTATTCTCTCAAACATCCCACCCTCGTCTTCTCCCATAGAGTCAAAAAGTCTGTTCTTTATATCTGTGTCTCTTTTGCTGTCTCACATATAGGGTCATTCTTACCATCTTTCTAAATTCCATATATATGCATTAAGAAACTGTATTGGTGTTTTTCTTTCTGACTAACTTCACTCTGTATCATAGGTTCCAGTTTCATCCACCTCATTAGAACTGATTCAAATGCATTCTTTCTAATAGCTGAGTAATATTCCATTGTGTTTATGTACCACAACTTTCTTATCCATTTGTCTGCCAATGGACATCTATGATGCTTCCATGTCCTATTTGTATGGAAATACAAAAAACCTCAAATAGCCAAAGCAACCTTGAGAAAGAAGAATGGAACTGGAGGGCTCAACCTGCCTGACTTCAGGCTATACTACAAAGCTATCGTCATCAAGACAGTATGGTACTGGCACAAAGACAGAAATATAGACAAAGGCAACAAAATAGAAAGCTCAGAGATAGATCCACACACCTATGGACACCTTATCTTTGGCAAAGGAGGCAAAAATATACAATAGAGAAAAGTCAATCCCATTAACAAGTGGTGCTGGGAAAACTCATCAACCGCCTGTAAAAGAATGAAACTAGAACACTTTCTAACACCATACACAATAATAAACTAAAAATGGATTAAAGATCTAAATCTAAGACCAGAAACTATAAAACTCCTAGAGGAGAACATAGGCAAAACACTCTCCGACATAAATCACAGCAAGATCCTCTATGACCCACCTCCCAGAGTACTGGAAATAAAAGCAAAAATACACAAATGGGACCTAATTAAACTTAAAAGCTTTTGTGCAACAGAGGAAACTATAAGCAAGGTGAAAAGACGGCCTTCAGATTGGGAGAAAATAACAGCAAATGAAGCAACTGAAAAAGGGTTAATCTCAAAAATATACAAGCAGCTCATGCAGCTCAATTCCAGAAAAATAAGCAACCCAATCAAACAATGGGCCAAAGAACTAAAGAGACATTTCTCCAAAGACATACAAATGGCTAACAAACATGAAAAGATGCTCAACATCACTCATTATCACAGAAATGTAAATCAAAACCACAATGAAGTACCATCTCACGCCAGTCAGAATGGCTGCTATCAAAAAGTCTACAAGCAATAAATGCTGGAGAGGGTGTGGAGAAAAGGGAACCCCCTTACACTGTTGGTGGGAATGCAAACTAGTACAGCCGCTATGGAGAACAGTATGGAGATTCCTTAAAAAACTGGAAATAGAACTGCCATCATAGACCTATCATGGCAGACTGGTCTATGGCAGTCTATTGCTGCCATAGACCCAGCAATCCCACTGCTGGGCATACACGCTGAGGAAACCAGAATTGAAAGAGACACGTGCACCCCAATGTTCATCGCAGCACTGTTTACAATAGCAGTCATCTTTCTAACATATATGGTTTAAAATATTTATACTACTGATAAAATACATTAAAAACTTTAAATATAGAAAGCATAGACGAGAAAACAATCATCCATGATCCTTCTACCCACATATAACTAATGTTAATATATTGGTGTTAACTGTTTTTCTGTGTATTTTACATAGTTGAGTTTGTGTATGTAATATGTTATCATCTCCATGTCACTAACATTTCTTTGTAAACATTTCTTTTAATGGCTATGTGACATTCTACTATATGGATATGTCTAATTTATTTGATGGTTATTTTCAGTATTCACTATAAAATAATGCAGTGATTAATATCTTTGCAGCCTATAGTAGCATAATAAATTACTTTTAAGTTAAAATACAAAATGTACATCTTATCTATTGATTAAAAAAAAATCACCTGAAAAATGTAATTGGTCTATGACAGTAAAATATACTGTAATATTTTCCTTCTCTGCCATTTTCATTTTAAATCATATATACACTTTCTAAAATACCAGCGTCAACTCATCTCTGGTTCTGAGGAAGAACTCTTTTTCTCTACCATTCTCCTAGTCCAGTCCAGACATGATCATTTAATTTCACACTATAGATAGAATTTTAAGAATGAGGATATACCCAGAGGTTGACAAACAACTTAAATAATGTTGATATTTATAAGTATTTTTTAATGTTCCTGAAGGGTAGGGTAGTAGTCATCTTAATTTCAGAAGCATAAAGGAGTTCCTGAGAAATGAATGGTATTCCTAGGAAGCAGACTGTATTAATTCAAAAGTCTATGGCTGTCTTCTAAATTCTCTATTATTTATGGTCTATTTAAGATCACAAATGGTTAACAAACTGTTTACCTGTATAACTAGTGGTCGACTATTTTTTGTCTATATTTGAAGAACCTCTGCTAAACTCACACCACAATCATTAGTGAACATGAGAATTAATTTAACCAAAGGTTTAAATAACTGATATTTGGCACTGCATTCAACAGCTTTTTTTTTTTTTAAAATCTAGAAACAATGAAATAAACTACATTCCAGAAAATGGAAGTCTAGGGGAATTAAGAGAAGGGAAATGGATACAAAGGTGAAAATGGACAAAAAAGTTCAGCTATACACATACCACAAATTCTTCATCTACTTTATTTAATGTTAATTCTGCATCATCTTCTGCAACAGTTTCTTCTTCTAATTCTTCCACTGGGTATGCTGGTCTGAAATAATAAAGCTTGACATGAGATGAGAGTGAAAAACAGAACATTTCAGCATGGCAAAAGGTACATCGTGAGGATTAAGGATCCTCCCCACTCTACGCCAGTGCTGGTTCTTTTTTACCTGCCCTTCTCCCCTTAATCACTGTTAAATGTTTCATGTACCTTTCTGAAACTCTCTATGTAAAGAAGCAAAAATGTGTAATTCTAAACTTAAAGATTTAAGTAATACACGAATGGGATGGTACCATGTGTACTATTAGCCAACCTACTTTCTTTACTTACTAACATACCATATGTAAGTACATATACAGTACATGAACAACATAGGTTTTAACTGTGTGGGTCTATTTGACATAATTTTTTTCTGTCTATCGTAAATACTATTACATGATTCCTGGTAGGTTGAATCTACAGATATGGAACTGTGGATACGGAGGAATAGCTTATAAGGAAGCCCTGCCCACTCCAGGATTCTTGCCTGGAAAATCCAAAGGACAGAGGAGACTGGTGAGCTCAGTCCACGGGGTCGCAAAGACACAGCTGAGCGCCTGAGTGCAGCTCAAGTATGCTGAGTTACACGTGGGCTCCCCACATCCTTAACCCCGCACTGGTCAAAGGTCAATGTGCATCTCTCTCGGCCTCCTCGCCCCTCTCTCTCTTGCCCTCACGCCAGCTCTCTCTTAACACACCTGCGCTCTATTCATTTGAGCAGCAGTACCATAGCAATATAACTAGCAACCTGTGGATGAACATTGAGATTAATTTTAGTTTCCTTACTAGACAATACTGCAAAGATCATCCTTATACATCAAGTATAAAGGCTGGGCCAACAACTGTGTATATTTTATTATTTTGTTCAATTTTACTAAAAACAACTTCTAAAATGTCACCCTAATTTAAACTCCCAACAGCAGTGATGGCTCTTCCATACATTTGCCAATATGGTAAACAAACTTCAATTTTTGACAATCATCTAAGGGAAAAAAATCCCACTCTTGTTTTAATTGCATTTCTTTCACATGAGAGTGGTTGAATGCCTTTTCATGTTTTAACTGGTTATGTGGTTTTCAGAGAAATGCCTATCAATGCCCTCTGCTTTTGTGTATATTAAGAAAATTAATACTTTGCCTAAACCTGTTAAGATATTTTTCTTACCTTATTACCTAAATATTAGCTATTCAGGACTGTTATAATTATTATTACATAGACTTTGCAACGTTTTCTTGCATGAATCCTACTTTTCACACCATATATCTAACATCCCTTCACGGATCACAGTCTTGCTGTGACAAAGGGGCTTTGCATAACTCAAAGAAGCTGTGAATCAAGCCGTGCAGGGCCACCCAAGATGGACAGGTCATAATGCAGAGTTCTGAGAAGACATGGTACACTGGAGGAGGAAATGACAAACCACTCCGGTATTCTTGCCTTGAGACCCCGTGAACAGTGTGAAAAGGCACAAAGATAGGACACTGGGAGATAAACGCCCCAGGTGAGAAGGTATCCATTATGCTACTGGAGAAGAAAGGAGGGCAATTACTATTAGCGCCAAAAAGAGGGAAGTGGCTGGGCCAAGCAAAAATGATGCATAGCTGTGGATGTGTCTGGTGGTAAAAGTAAAGTCTGATGCTGTAAAGAACAACACTGATAGGAACCTGGAATGTTTGTCTCATGAAGCATGGTAAACTGGGCTTGGTCAACTTACCATCTTGTGAGGTCAAGTAGGAGATGGCAAGATTGAACATCTACATCTCAGGAATCAGGAATGGACAGGAATAGGTGACTTTAATATAGAGGATCACTGTATCTACCAATAATTCCTTAGAAGAAATGGAGTAGCCCTGCTAGTCAACAAGAGTTCAAAATGCAACACTTCAGTAAAAACTCAAGAACAACAAATGTTATAGATTTATTTTCAAGGCAAGTCATTCAACATCACAGTAATCCAAGTCTATGCCCCAACCACTGATGCTGAAGAAGCTGAAGTTGACCTGCTCTATGAAGACCTACAACACCTTCTGGAACACCAAAAAAAGATGTCTTATTCATCATAGGGGATTGGAATGCAAAATTAGGAAGTCAAGACATACCCAGAATAACAGGCAAGTATGGCCTTGGAGTTCAAAATGAAGCAGAACAAAGGCTAACAGAGTTTTGTCAAAAGAGTGTGCTGGTCATAGCAAACACCCTTTTTCAACAATATAACAGATGACTCGGGCTGTTCTTTGCAACCAAAAATGGAGGAGCTCTATACAGTCAGCAAAAACAAGACCAGGAGCTGACTGTGGCTCAGATCGTGAGCTCCTTACTGCAAAAGTCAGACTTAAATAGAAGAAAGTAGGGAAAACCACTAGGCCATTCAGGTATGACCTAAATCAAATCCCTTATGTCTGTACAGCAGAGGTGATAAATAGATTCAAGGGATTAGATCTGATATACAGAGTGCCTGAAGAACTATGGATGGAAATTTGTGACATTGTGCAGGAGGCACTGACCAAAACCACCCCAAAGAAAAAGAAAAGAAAAAAAGCAAAATGGTTGAGGAGGCTTTACAAATAGCTGAGGAAAGAGAAGTGAAAGCAAGGAAGAAAGGGAAAGATATACCCAACAGAGTATATTTTTGAATGCAGAGTTCCAGAGAGTATCAGTGAGAAATAAGAAGTCCTTCTTAAGTGAACAATGAAAAGAAAGAGGGGAAAACAACAGAATGGGTAAGACTAGAGATCTCTTCAGGAAAACTGGAGATATCAAGAAAACAAATCATACAAGGATGGAGCAATAAAAGACAGAAAAGTTAAGGACCTAACAAAAGCAGAAGATACTAAGAAGAGATGGTAGAAGTACACAGAAGAACTATACAAAAAAGCTTTTAATGATCCAGGTAACCATGGATGGTGTGGTCACTCATGTAGAGCCACAAATCCTGAGTGTGAAGTCAAGTGACTCTTAGAAAGCATTATTATTAACAAAGCTGGTGGAGATGACAGAATTCCTGTTAGCTACTTAAAATCCTAAAACACGATGCTGTTACAGTGCTGCACTCTACATGTCAACAAATTTGGAAAACTCAGCGATGGGCACAGGACTGGAAAAGGTCAGTTTTCACTCCAATCCCTAAGAAGGGCAGTGCCATACAACTATGGTACAACTGCGCTCATCTCACATGTACGTGATCAAACTACCACACAACTGCTCTCGTTTCACATGCTAGAAAGAGAATGCTCAAAATATTTCAACCTAGGCTTTAGCAATATGTGAATCAAAAACTTACAGACGAATATGCTAGGTTTCAAAGAGGCAGAGGAATGAGAGATAATTGCCAACATTTGCTGGATAATGGAGAATGGAGAAAGCAAAGGAGTTCCAGAAAAATATCTGCTTCTGATTATTTAATTTATATGCAGACTTTGGTTCAGTTCAGTCACTCAGTTGTGTCAGGCTCTTTGCGACCCCATGGACTGCAGCAGGCCAAGCTTCCCTGTGCATCACCAACTCCTGGAGCTTGCTCAAACTCATGTCCACCAAGGTGGTGATGCCATTCAACCATCTCATCCTGCTGGCCCCTTCTTCTCTCACCTTCAATCTTTTCCGGCATCAGGGTCTTTCTAATGAGTAAGTTCTTCACATCTGGTGGCCAAAGTATTGAAGCTTCAGCTTCAGCATCAGTCCTTCCACTGAATATTCAGGACTGATTTCCTTTAGGATTGACTGGTTGGACCTCCTTGCAGTCCAAGGGACTCTCAAGAGTCTTCTCCAACAACACAGTTCAAAAGCATCAATTCTTCTGTGCTCAGCTTTCTTTATAGTCCAACTCTCACATCCATACTTGCCTACTAGAAAAACCATAGCTTTGACTATAACTAGACAGACCTTTGTTGGCAAAGTAATGTCTCCACTTTTTAATATGCTGAATAGGTTGGTCATAGCTTTTCTTCCAAGGAGCAAGTGCCTTTCAATTGCATGGCTGCATTCACCATCTGCAGTGATTTTGGAGCCCTCCAAAATAAAGTCTGACACTGTTTCCACTCTTTCTCCATCTATTTGCCATGAAGTGATGGGACCAGAGGCCATGATCTTAGTTTCCTGAATGTTGAGTTTTAAGCCAACTTTTTCACTCTCCTCTTTCACTTTCATCAGGAGGCTCTTTAGTTCTTCTTCCCTTTCTACCATAAGGGTGGTGTCATCTGCATATCTGAAGTTATTGATATTTCTCCTGTCAATCTTGATTCCAGCTTGTGCTTCATCCAGCCCAGCATTATCATGATGTACTCTGCATATAAGTTAAATAAGCAAGGTGATAATAAACAGCCTTGACATACTTCTTTCCCAATTTGGAACCAGTCTATTGTTCCATGTCCAGTTCTCACTGTTGCTTCTTGACCTGCATACAGGTTTCACAAGAGGCAGGTAAGGTGGTCTGGTAAAGAGATGGTATATCCCATCTCTTTAAGAATTTTCCAGTTTGTTGTGATCCACACAGTCAAAGGCTTTGGCAGAGTCAATAAAGCAGATGTTTTTCTGGAACTCTCTTGCTTTTTTGATGATCCAACAGATGTTGGCAATCTGATCTGTGGTTCCTCTACCTTTTCTAAATCCAGCTTTAACATCTGGAAGTTCTCGATTCACCTACTGTTGAAGCCTGGCTTGGAGGATTTTGAGCATTATTTTGTTAGTGTGTGAGATGAATGCAAATGTGCGGTAGTTTGTGAGCATTCTTTGGCATTGCCTTTCTTTGGGATTGGAATGAAAACTGACCTTTTCCAGCAGTGTGGCCACTGCTGAGTTTTCCAAATTTGCTGGCATATTGGGTGCAGCACTTTCATAGCATCATCATTTAGGATTTGAAATAGCTCAACTGGAATTCCATCACCTCCACTAGCTTTGTTCATAGTGATGCTTCCTAAGGCCCCCTTGACTTCACATTCCAGGATGTCTGGGTCCAGGTGAGTGATCATGCCATCGTGGTTATCTGAGTTATCAAGATCTTTTTTGTACAGTTCTTCTGTGTACTCTTGCCACCTCTTCTTAATAGCTTCTGCTTCTGTTAGGTTCCACACCATTTCTGTCCTTTATTGTGCCTATCTTGCATGAAATGTTCCCTTGGTATCTCTAATTTTCTTAAAGAGATCTCTAGTCCTTCCCATTCTATTGCTTTCCTCTATTTCTTTGCATTGATCACTGAAGATCATTTTCTTATCTCTCCTTGCTATTCTTTGGAACTCTGCATTCAAACGGGAATATCTTTCCTTTTCTCCTTTGTTTTTTGCTCCTCTTCTTTTCAGAGCTATTTCTAAGGCCTCCTCAGACAGACATTTTGCTTTTTTGATTTCTTTTTCTTAGGGATGGTCTTGATCCCTGTCTCCTGTACAATGTCACGAACCTCCATCCATAGTTCACCAGGCACTCTGTCTATCAGATCTAGTCCCTTAAATCTATTTCTCACTTCCACTGTATAATCATAAGGGATTTGATTTAGGTCATACCTGAATGGTCTGGTGGTTTTCCCTACTTTCTTCAATTTAAGTCTGAATTTGGCAATAAGGAGCTCATGATCTGAGCCACGGTCAGCTCCCGGTATTGTTTTTGCTGATTGTATAGAGCTTCTCCATATTTGGCTGCAAAGAATATAATCAATCTGATTTGGTATTGACCACCTGGTGATGTCCATGTGTAGAGTCGTCTCTTGTGGTGGAAAGTAAAAGGAAGAATTGAACACTTATTTCTCCACTAAGATTAATGACACATAATATTGAATCAAGATGCCAGAGCAGCAGGATGTGCAGTTATCTCATCCTGTGAGGGCACCAAAATTGGAACTAGCTCTTAAACTACCATCAACAGAACGCTGGAACCCACCAGAAAAAGATACCCCACATCCAAAGACAAAGGAGAAACCACAACGAGATGGTAGGAGGGGTGTAATAATGATAAAATAAGATCCTATAACCCCTGGGTGGGTAACACACAAACTGGAGAACAATAATACCAACCAAGTTCTCCTACTTCTGTGAAAGTTCTGAGCCCCAAGGTAGGCTTCCCAGCCTGGGGATCCAGCAAAGGGATTAGGAATCCCCTGGGAATCTGACTTTGAGGGCCAGCACAATTTGATTATAGGACTTTCACAGGAGTGGGGGAAATAGACTCCACTGTTGGAAAACAGAAACAAAATCCTCTGCACACCAGGGCCCCCGGGAAAGGAGCAGTAACGCCATGGAGACTGAAACAGACTCTGCCAGTGTTGACGTGTCTTCTTTGGAGGCGTGTGTCAGTCATGGTTTACTGTGGGGACGGGGGACTCACAGCAGCAGTCGTGGGAGGTGCCCCTTGGGTGAGTCCTCTTGGAGAGCTCCCTTAACCCTAACATAGAGCCTACAGACTCCAGGCCTGGGGTGCCTCAGGCCAAACAATTAACAGAGAGGGAATGCAGCTCTACCCCTCAGCAGACAATCAGATTAAAGTTCTACTGAGCTGGGCCCTGTCTACCAGAGCAAGACCCAATTTTTCCCACTGCCAGTCCCTCCCATCAAGAAGCTCACACAAGCCTCTTAGCCTCATCCACCAGAGGGCAAGCAGAAGAAGCAAGAAGAACTACAATCCTGCATCTACCAGGATGAAAAAAACCACATAACAGAGAGTTAATCAAAATGGAAAGGAAGAGGGTTACATCCCAGATGAAGGGACAAGATAAAACTCCAGAAAAACAACTAAATGAAGTAGAGATAGGCAACTTTCTAGAAAATGAATTCAGAGTAATGATAGAGAAGATGATCTAGGAAGATCTCAGAAAAAGAATGAAGATGCAAGAAATCTTTACCGAAGCCCTAGAAGAACTAAAGAACAAACGAACAGAGATGAACAATACACTAAAAGGAATCAACAGCAGAATAACTGAGGCAGAAGAATGGATAAGTGACCTGGAAGAAAGAATGGTGGAAATTACTGCTATAAAACAGAATATAGAAAAAAGAATGAAAAGAGATAAAGACAGCCTAAGAGACCTCTGGGGCAACATTAAATGTACCAACATTCACATTATAGGGGCCCCAGAAGGAGAAGAGAGAGAGAGAAGACTCAAGGAAATATTTGGAGAGATAATAGCTGAAAACTTCCCTAACACGGGAAAGGAAACAGTCAAACAAGTTCAGGAAGCAACCACAGAAAGCCTCAGGCACAATAAACCCAAGGAGGAACACACCAAGACACATAGTAATCAAAATGACAAAAAAATTAAAGACAAAGATAAAATATTAAAAGCAACAAGGGAAAAGTGACAAATTACTTACAAGCAAGCTCCCATAAGGTTATCAACTGATTTCTAAACAGAAACTCTAGGAGACAGATAGGAGTGGCATATTTTTTTTTTGCCATATACATTTAAAGCACTAAAAACAGAAGAGAACCTACAACCAAGAATACTTTACCCAGCAAGGTTCTCATTCAGATTTGATGGAGAAATCTAAAGCTTTACAGACAAGCAAAAGTGAAGAGGATTCAGCACCATCAAACCAGCTTTATTTACAACTGCTAAAGGACCCTCTCTAGGAAGGACACACAAGAGAAGGAAAAGATCTACAGAAAATAAACCCAAAACATTTAAGAAAATGGTAACGGGATCATGTTGTGTTAGTCACTCAGTCGTGTCTGACTCTTTGTGACATCGTGAACTGTAGCCTGCCAGGCTTCTCTGCCCATGGAATTCTCCAGGCAAGAATACTGGAGTGGACTGCCATTCCCTCCTCCAGAGAAACTTCCCAATCCAGGGACTGAACCCTGGTCTCCTTCCTCACAGGCATATTCTTTACCATTTGAGCTACAGGGAAATCTCCAACAGGATCATACAGATCAGTAATTATCTTAAATGTAAATGGATTAAATACCAAAGTACAGAGACTGGCTGGTGGATGAAAACATGGGCATGCATGCACTTCCACTTACCTCATCAGTCTCCTTAACCCTCTAGATTGTATGTAATTATTATATATTGTTAGGTTAAGCATGTTTCCATTATGGCTTGCAATTGTAATTATCTTTTATTTTTTGTCTGGCTATTGATTATGAAAACTGATACAAGTCATCTACTATTGTGATTGTGATTATTTAACTATTATCCCTTTTAATACCACTGCATCATGACTGGTCAACAGAATTCTATATCACTAAAACTACCATTTAATAGGAAAACCTGTAATCACTTTTTAAAATCCAGATGCACATTAGAATTATCTTGGAATTTTTTGAAAAAATAGAAATGCCCAGCTACTGTTTTTTCTCCAAAGTTCCAGATGTGATTCTAATGAGCAGTCATGTTTAAAAACAACTGGACTATATAATGATCTTTAAAAAAAAGAAATACACGCTATTGGAGCTGAAGTCTGAGTACAACCTAGTGGTCCTCCCACACAGGCTGATGTGATTGCTTAGGGGAAGGGTAATACTGTATTAGTGATGATTCCCAGGCAAGAAAAACGTGCCATTAAACCACTGTGAATCTCATGAATAGGTTATTCTCAGAAGCCTGACTGTATTGTGGACTGTCATTCACGCCTCAACCTTCAAGGATATGCCTCGATTAAAAGCAAATAAGAAGAAAGCTATAGGATAATCTTCAGCTGGAGGAACCTGAGCTGGACCTCGAGCTCAGGATAACTTCACTTGTCCAGTAAACAAGGCCTGTCCTTTCTTAACTGCCTTTCTGTGGACAAAATTTATCTGTCTGCTAGAACACATCCCATTGGTAAAGATATAGCTCAAGCCTTGAACACAAAGATTATATGCCAATGTCATGTGTTACTTTAATAGTTGCACCCACTTACTGATAGATTATGACAAGGCTAATGATAGACTGTGATGTGGAACAACTTCTTGCATTTGGGGAACCCTGCATATTGGAGAACTCCATCAACTATTATGAATGGACTGTTTTCCCTAAAACCTATGTTTTTTGAAATCACTCCTCAATTAGTATTATAACTGATGATGTAAACATTAGCTCCATGTATCACTTAGGAATCCCTCTCTCTGGATACTTAATACATGTTGATCTTTTATATTGGAAGAGGACCACCTATTATTCCTGCCCACCCCCGCCATGAAAATTTAGGTGTTACCAAATTCAATGTTATTTCCTACTTTGTTCCTAATATTAGCTTTTCCTTAGAACCCCTACATAAGATTTTGCAAGGAACAAAAGTATTAGAAGATTTCATAAGCTGTGCTTAGTCGCTCAGTAGTGTCCGACTCTTTGCGACCCCATGGAATGTAGCCCACCAGGCTCCTCTGTCCTTGGGGATTCTCTAGGCAGGAATACTGGCGTACGTTGCCATGCCCTCCTCCAGGGGATCTTTGCAACCCAGGGATCGAACCCAGGTCTCCTGCATTGCAGGCAGACTCCTTACCATCTGAGCATAGGAAAACACAATTGTATACTGATAGAATATTTTACGGTTTTACTGCTATCATAGCTGATAAGTTAATGGATATAGGAGTTAATGTACAAAAATATACCTCTCACTCATGGTGGGACTTTTCCTTTACTACATCCCCTATCACTCAGAAATGGTTTTTTCCATTGTTTAACTCATTGCTTGTTTTTTTGTTTCTTTTGACTGTTTGGAATTGTTATTTGACCTATAAAATTAACAAGACTGTTCATGTTATTTTGCCTTATTCCCATGCTCTTAAGTATAAACAATCCTGAGGCTATTAAGGAAATTAAAACGGAGGAAGCTTTGGTTCAGGCTTCAGAAGCACGAGAGAGCAAGTCTCTGACCTTGCTTCTGATGTGCCTGGCCATAGCCTATATTCCATGGTTGTCTGTAAGCACAGCTAGTCAGGCAGCACTTTAAATAAGAAAGGGAGTGGCCCTGGAATTCTTGAGCTCCTGGAGGCCTGGCCAACCGTGCCCAGGGTGTAATGGAATCCTGTGACTCGTAAGATAAAACAAACAGCACTGTAAAAGTGTTCACATAAAACCGAGCTTCATTTTTGCACACATACTGATGATAATATTAGTTTGCACCCTGGGATCATAAGCAAAAGCCCCTGAAACTGCAATTTGAAGTCTCGGCTGTGGAGTGGACATACTTTTCCCAGTTGGGACTCCAGGCTGCTATTATTTGGAACTTCCCAGCATGCTGTTTAAGTTCTGGATGTTGGTTGGCCTAATTTGGTGATGTATGTGCTGTTACGCTTCTTTATTGTTTCTATTTCTCTTTCCTTTTAATGACTGTATATTGAAATTAAGTTAAATAATCCTCCATTAGATACTGAAATTTTTAATGCTTTAAAAAAGGATTAATGACACATATTTCCCATATTAAAAATATTCAGAAGTATTTACATTTATTTCTGGAAACTTATAAAAATCCATATCTCAGAAAGGTTAACAAAAAACAAAAATTGACATTTAATATGAAGGAAGGAAAGTACTACACACCAAACCAATCTTAAATTGATAAATTTCCTATTTTTGTTTTTACTAATTAGAATTAGATTATATCTTAAAGGCAATATTTTCCTAGGATTTCTATGTTTTCTAGGGTTTATTTTAGCATATTTAAACATATAAAATAATCATATACAAACATGTAACTTGTCACTTACATATCACATAGCTGATATGTAATTCTGATTTTCAATGTTTTTCTAATGTGATTTTCAATGTTCCCTCCTCCTTCCCTCTCCATGTATATATGGTCCCTAGAAATTATCCAAATTACAATATGTGGCCAAGAATAAGATATGCTAAGAAACAAAGGAAGTACCAAATTAAATAGTAGTTGAAATACTAATAGCTCCTGAATTTAGAATCCATTGGGCAATACATTTAAAAATTTGTAAAAATTACAAATGTAGGATATCTCATAACTTTTCATAGAATCTAACAAGAAAGTAATGTGGATCATATACTCATTCTCCTTACTGCACTAAGTCCTAATGTTTGAGTTGGAGCATATGCAATTGCCACTCTTTTTTAATTAAAAAATAGATGAATATCTGTAATTTCATATGGTTCAACTTGATGATAACCTAAGTCAAGTAAGTTTTTAAAAGTATTCATTAATAGAGAGTAGATTGTTTTCCTGAGTTAATGTAATTGGATATACATTAAAATCTGTTGTTTAGTTGCTAAATTGTGCCCAACTTTTTTGCAGTCTCATGAACTGTAGCCTACGAGGCTCTTCTGTCCAAGGGATTTCCCAGGCAAGAATACTGGAGTGGGTTGCCATTTCCTTCTCTAATACATTAAAATATAGAAATAATATATACACCTTTCTAAAAAATTAGTTCTAATCCAAAATCACTATTTTCTCATGTTTTTACCTAAATAATGCCTTCCACAATTTTTAGCCTATCAATAATCTCAATCTCCAAAAGACAAAATTTATATATTTTCTAATTATAACCTATACAAATTGACAGTTTCTAAATATTTTATCTCCTCATCCATGTGGTCAACATTTATTGAGTATCTATGATATACCAAATGCTATGCTAACTGCCATACAAAGATTTCATAATTTCTAGAAAGAAACCCAGATCTGTAAACAAATGACTTTAATACCATGGGAAAGATATGGCAACAGAAACAAATATAAACAATATAAACAAACCACAGGTCAGAGAAAGTAATGAACAATATCTAACACAGTGTCTTCTTTAGCACTATAATTGCCTCATCACTATAAACAAAGGAAGAAAATCCCACTTGAAATACTCTATTAATTTTCATTTTTTTCCTTAAATTTGTAGGCTATCAGTTACTTCCCATGTATATACTATCTTCGCTTGTATAAATAAATATATTCAAAGAAACTTCAAAAAAATATACTAAATTGACTAGGATATAGTTATAGTTAAATCTTTAATAATTATATATTTGGATTGGGAAGGGGCACAGTAGCAGATCTGGTTTTGAAGATACTAGACATTCCAATTTGTCTGTACTGACTTTTCTAATTACCTGTGGCATTTTCAGTTTAACGCTCAAGAGGAAATACTTCCTATCAGTTCAGTTAAATAGCTCTGAACAGTTAGAAGAAAAAGCTATGCACATAAAATTACTATTGCCAGGTTGGGTAATTTTTACCTTTTCCAAGTGAAACCAATATATTTTAATGCTTCTTCAGCTAAACAGTCAAGGACATAGCATACATGCTCTCCATAACCCGACTTTAATTTTGAAGGAGGAAAATCTGCAGTTCTTCCCTGGAATACAAAAGATAAACTGGGTATTATTTGTTATTTATATTGCAAATGTCAAAATATTTTAAGCAAAGTACTGCTGAATAAATGTATCACTTCTTGATTCTTCAAATGATTTAAAATAACTGTAATTACATTGCTTCTCAGAAATCCATCTCTTTAGCCTTCTTTTAAAAATCCATTGGTACATAAATACAAAAGGAAAATGAAGATGTTTTCTTGTCAAAAGTATCAAGTTAAATGGCAATAGTATCAAACTAAAAGGCAATAACCTCATGACAGCAGAACAAATCACTTATGTTATTAGGGTGAAAAATCAGCAAAACCACTAGGTTGGTATCATATTGTTGAAGAACTATGTGAAGGATGAAGTGATTCACTTGTCAAAAATTAATAATGCATGTGCCAAAAATTCTTACTGCTTGTCCCCAGGAAAAGTCAGAAATGAAAAGTACCACTGCTATCATGGTTTATTAAATCAAAGTTCCTTTTCAAAATACAGTGTTTCAGCTTTCTAGTTTTTAATCATTTTTTAGAAGGAGAACTAAGTATCCATAAACTCATCTCTGAGACATATCAACATCAATAATGAACACACACTGAACACACACACAGACAGTTATTCACAGAGAATTCTTCTAAAAGGCTAGCATTTATGTTGCTGAATTATCAGTATTAAAAATGTCCTAACTTGCAAACATGCAGAAAGAAGGCAGTTGTTTATACTTACAAACGATCGAAGCTCAGATAGTATATTAGATATTATTGCATTAGGGTCATCATATTCTTGAGGCTGCTCAAAAGGGCGTCCCGCCTTGTTAATCAGCCAGGCAGCAAGGGTGCAAAACATGTAGAACTGTTCCCCGGGATTGGTAGGCAGTGCAAAATAGTGTCTGTTCCAAAACAAAGGAGGAGAGCAGAATATGAAATATTGCAAACAAGTCCACAGTAGCTAAAGGAGCAAAATCCTAAACTGCCAAAGGATTTTTTGTCCCAATGACTTTAACATCAAAAGACACTGACAATTCACTCTGAGGTTTCTAGTAACCCACCACACTCTTATATTAAAGATTTTAACCAACAGGATAAGGGCAATTTCTACTGGACACAAAATACTAGTTCAAAGACTTTAACCCAGAAAATGCACTGATGAATGTAGAACTTTGAACAAAATCATGTATGCGTCAGGATAATTAATAAGAGAATATCTCCTGAAATGGTAATTTGAAATTTAAGAGGCTCTTGGAGTTTAAAATAAAGATCGTGTTACTATGTATTTTTACTTTTTATACAGTGTCACTGTTAATCTTTACTTACTGTTTCTAACCTACCCACCATGTTAAACAGTTGTTCTCAAATTGGCTGTATACTGTATACTGTTCTCAGTTGGCTGAATCACTTGAAGAGCTTGTTAAACTACTGCTACCTGACTAAACATTGCTTCTTATCTCACAAATTAAATCAAAACTTTTGGGAGTGAAGTCCAGAGTAGATATGTTTCAAAAGCTTCCTAGATGTTCTAAGGTTCAGCCAGGATTAAGAACTACTGCCTGTGTAACATATCCCCAGTCAAACAAACATTTGTGAACTTTAGGCTAAAGCCCCTGCCTCCTAAAAATAGCCTTGAGGACCAACATGATTGACACCTAAACTTATAAGGAATAAAACCTGCAAGCCACAGCATTTGTTACTTTGATCAAAGACCTTATTTTGCTTTAATGTGAAGCTATTACTATTGTTTATAATTAGATTTATAAATAACTATTTTTCATAAGAATCAGCAATCTACTCCTTCCTGATTTTTTTTCCAGTTTTTTTTTTCTTCCCAATTTTTTTTCCTGTAGGATAAGTTTAAATGTTCTAGAAGATAACATCTGGGAGGGAAAAAAAGGCCATAAAGTCCTTCCAAGTAGGTATATGTTCACCCACTGCTAATAATTCATTTTTTTTCCTTATTAGCTGATAACAACTCCAGGACAGAGGAATGGATACTGATAAGATACTGTAGACCCAGGACAGTTCAGTTCAGTTGCTTAGTCATGTCCGACTCTTTGCGACCCCATGGACTGCAGCATACCAGGCTTCCTGGTCCATCACCAACTCCTGGAGTTTACTCAAACTCATGTCCATTGAGTCGGTGATGCCATCCAACCATCGCATCCTCTGTCGGCCCCTTCTCCTCCCACCTTCAATCTTTCCCAGCATCAGGGTCTTTTCAAATGAGTCAGCTCTTCGCTTCAGGTAGCCAAAGTACTGGCGCTTCAGCTTCAGCATCAGTCCTTCCACTGAATATTCAGGACTGATTTCCTTTAGGATGGACTGGCTGGACCTCCTTGCAGTCCAAGGGACTCTCAAGAGTCTTCTCCAACACCACAGTTCAAAAGCATCAATTCTTCTGTGCTCAGCTTTCTTTATAGTCCAACTCTCGCATCCATACATGACTACTAGAAAAACCATAGCCTTGACTAGACAGATCTTTGTTGGCAAAGTAATGTCTCTGCTTTTTAATATGCTGTCTAGATTAGTAGTTCTCAAACTTAGGTGGGCATCAGAATCACCTGGAAGGCTTGCTGCAAAAACAGACTTCTACGCCTCACCCCCTAGGATTTCTGATATACTGGACTCAGGAAAGGGCTTGTAGGATTAACTTCTAATAAGTTCCCAGGTGATGCTGATGTTGCTAATCTGCTCACCATACTTTGAGAACCTTTAAACTAGGATATCTCCATGCAAATCAATGACTCAAAGTACCCTGCTGAACTTCTGAGGAAATAACAGAGATTGTTATCAACAGAATCTTAAAGCCAATTTATTTTCGTTTGAAAAATATACTTGGAGAAAAAAATCACATTTTTATTAACAGAAAATGTTGTTTATATTATGCTATTCATTTAAGTAATAACTTCCAATCTTACAATTTATATCATGGATCAAGCAACATTATTGCTTCCTCTACCTTTTCTCCTATTATGGACTGGCTTAGCAATACGGGCAGTTTACATGAAGCCAACATTATCTTCTAATGGAAGTTACTGGAAGAGAGTAAGGAATGACAGTTTAAATGTCAAAGTAAATAATTTGAAATTAATTTGAGCTTAGGTATAGCCATTTGGAGAAACTACTACAGATTCTTAAACTAAACTGCCTCTTACACAATTAAACAACACAAAAATTTAATACAAAAAATTATATAAGTATTACTGTGAAGGAAATCTACAAAATTTATGAGGCCTATCACTAGGCTACACTGATTTAAAGAGAAAGTGCTGGCTGTCCATCATCCTCAGCAACTAATACCAGCCGGCTTCAAAATACGATGGACTTTCCCCCCAACAGAACAGAGCAGAACTTCAGGTTCTATGAAAAAGAGATAATTCCATTGTCACTTCATTGGTCCTATTCACTCCTCAGTTTCCAAAAGTACTGTTACTGCAAAGACATGTCTTTTAAAAGACAGCAATTAGTGAACAAGTTTACTAACCAGTTATGAAATGCACAGGAAGGTGTCAAGTACGAAAGTTACAAGTTGTAGGGACAAATTCTCGAAAAGGAAAACAAAAACTAGAGACAGATCTAAACTGATTATGGCATTCATCTTTGAGGATGAGATCATGAGTGACTGCAGTACTTTTTTACACATTGTAAGTTTTCTGAGTTTTCTAGGAGGTTCTTTTATTATGTTTACAATCAGAAATAAAAAAAAAAAAAGTTTGCGTTTTATGTAGCTGCGTGAGTGCTCTAGGCAAGCTGCCTTGCAGTCCTTTCTGAAGTTCCAAAACTTTACTCTCCCTACAAAAATACCAAGTCTAAACTCCGTGAGCAAGCCGGCCCTCCGTCGCCAAGTTTGGGGTGAAGTGCTCCTTGCTGCTTGGTAACCCGCGCTCGGAGCTCCCCCAAAGGCCGGAGGAAGGCTTCTCCCCAGGGCCCAGCCGGCATCCAGGCGCTCGGGGGACGAGGGCACCCACCTGGACGGGGGCTTCAGGTTGTTCTTCCGGAGGAGATCCTCCTCATAGCGGAGCAACTTCAGCTTCTCCACCAGGTCCTCCATCACCACAAACATGTGGTAGGCCGCGCCGGGCCCCCGCTCCACCACCACATCCCCCGCTCCTTCGCCGCGGGACCGAGACACCTCATCCTCCAAACCCGACGGGGTGACCACGGCGGCGGCGGCGGCTGCCATCACGGAACAGACCGAAAGAGCCCAGCGCGAGGTCTGACCCAGAGACCTCCGCGGCCTGCGCTGGCGCAGCCAGGCCAGCGCGGCCGGTTACCCAGGCGACCCGGGCACACCGACAACAGGAAAACTAGACTCCGCCCCCTTCCCCCGCTCCGCGTTCTAAATTCCCTCCAACCAGGGCGGGCTTCCTTGAGGGCGTCACGTCTGGCTCCTGCGCCTCCCCCCGCCTCTGGGGAGGCGGAGTCTGAAGCAGCCCCGCCCCATGGGCGTGGCGTTCTCCTAGCACGTTGGGCCACGCCTCCTGCCGCTTCATTTTAAAGAGTGAGGGTCCGCGGGCGTTTCTGTTGTGCTTTCTTGATGGTCCTTAGCAGGCTCTAGGAGACTTGGAACGGTCGTCAAGGGCCCCTGAGTCGGCGTCTGAGTCAGCTGGTAGCAGATAAAAAGATTAAAGAGAGAGGAAGGCGCGCAGTATTGAAGGCTACCATAGCCCACTGGTATCTTTTTTATTTTTCTTTTCAAAATTGAAAGTTTCCACAGTTGTAAAGATAGTCGATAGCATAGGTTTCCTTTTACTTCAGGAGTTTTCCAAAGAGAATTTTCCTTATTTTTCTTAATCTTTCTCTCATTCGGGAATGCAGTATTTGATTTAACAGTATATTGCAAGATTTGAAGTATTATAATTCTCTGCTGTTACTCCAGGGATGGGAAAAGTTGTTGGTTGGGAGGGGAAGAAGAAAGGCAGAGGATAAGCAGAAAGGAGGCATAAGAAAGGGTTTGTTGTACCTCAGGAACAAGAATTCTAAGCTCAAGTCCTGCTGCTTAATCTTTCAAGCCCATTACATGTTGTGTAAAGTTTTGCGGTGCCTTGTTAAAATAACAAAAGAGATGATCTTGAGAGGAATTCTCTGCCCTGTAGCTCTAGGTGTGGCTAAAGACAGAATGTTATTACTGTACTTTGCAGTGTTGACCTGGAAAATACCAATACAAGGAAGGGGGCATAACTGACTGCCTTACAGGTCTCAAAAAAAGCTTGTGTATCAAGCACTTTTCCTACCAGCTATATAAAAAATCAGGCAAGTGGTAGATGCTGGGGTTTCCTGAGAGATGAAAACTTTCGACAAGAGGTTGAAACTATGTTTGTGTTTATGTGATTTTTGATCTCTGTACTTTTTATCTGCTACTAGAAAATACAGAGACCTATTTTTTTGACAGAGCTGAAGTTTGAAATTTATTTGTAGCATCTTTTTGTTAGAAAAATGGGCAGAAGAGCATTTCTCATTTTTATATCAATCTAGACCTAACTTGTTTCTGAGATTTATAAAGGATCAGAGTGAAAAATCAGAAAGGCAAATACCTTTACCTACTTCCTGAAGAAAATAAATACATAAAATAACTGATTTATATAGAAAATAGCCCAAAGGGGGAGACCACTTAAAAAATAAATAGCATTGTTTGCCTATTGCAGGTCATTAACAGCTGCTTTTAATAAAAATGAGTGGGAAATTTGGATTTGATTCCACCCCACTGCCAAAACCCCACTGCCAAATTGTTGTTTTTCTTTTCCTCCTTAGAACAGTGTTTCTCCCTGGTATATACCAACAGCAATCACCACATGTGTGTGTAAGGGATATTATATGTCTGTGTAACTTTCAGAGAACAAGATAGATGCGTAGTCTTTTAGGATTGGAAGAAAAAAGTTAAAGCTCAGTCATATGCTTGAGCGACTAAACACAGCGCATATGCTTTGAGGTCCTTGATTAGCAAGTAACCTGTGGCTTTTTAAGATGGCTCTCAAAACAATGTCAGACTTTACAGGTAAATTGATTATAATCAAGATGTTTACTTGAAGGCAGGCTGACTACATAAGATACTCTGACATTTTCAGAAAATTATATGTAACACTCAGAATGAAACAGTCAAACATTGTTTTCTGGCTGACAAGAAATTCTCCAACAACATGTGTGTTTTCATTGGGGACGTTTGCTAGGGATCAGGGCGGGGCGGGGGGGAGGGGAGGGGAGAATCTCTTCCAGAACCTAGCCATTTCCTTCCCAAGTACAATGCTGATACACTTTGGCTTGAAACCAGTATGAAGATTTATTTCCCCCTTAATTATGTGAAGAATAAAAATAATGAGATGAAAATATAAGCTGTCCACTAGTAGCTGTCACAGAAAAAAATGAAACAAAGGAAAAACCAAGTGTTCAAGGCTAAACATATTTTCCCCACAGGGGGGAAAAAAGATAGGAAAGAATACTCTGAAATACTATTTCATTTTTATAAGGCTTAAAGATTATTTTTGCTGAATTTTTGTTTACCCACAATAGTTTAACACTTCAAGAGGTCTTTTGCCTGATGGAAGAAGTTCCCTTCCCTTCAAGTCCTCCTCCAGCTTTCTCAGCCACCCAGAAGTTTTGGGGTACATTTGTGTTAGTATTTTGGTAGGACCTGCTCATGGGTTAATCTCTGAAAACTGAAGAGCATTCCAATCAAAGGTGATTTAAGCTAAATGGATTTCCCTGAAAGATAGCAAAGCTAGGGGTGAAAAGGAGGTGGGTTCAAAGATGGAGGAAAGCTTTCTAGCTGCATCTCCAAATATAAGAAGTCCTCCAAGAAGATTCAGCAGACTTAAAGAACAAAGTTGCTTTGTTTTATAAATGGCTTAGTACCACCCATTCGGGATGTTAACAACTTAGAAAGCCACTAACTGAATAAAACTTCTTAACCTGATAGAAAGTGTTGGCCAAAAATCTAGAAGGAAAAAGGTAACATTTAAATGTGAAGCATTAGGTGCAAAGCCTTTTAAAGTCAAAACCAAAGTGAAGATATACACTCTTCAAAACTGTGCTAGAGATCAGAAAATTTATTTAAACCGAAAACCTCAGAAACAAACTATATATAGCACCCAGGAATAAGTCTGTCATGATGATTACAGAGTAATTGTTAAAGGCTTATAAAATCCAAATAGGGATATAATATTCATCAATAAGAAAAATCAGTTTATCTTTAACCTATTCCATAAACTCAGTGCAGTTGCAACTAAAATTTCATGAGGTCTGATACTGAAACTCATGTAAGAGTAAATTTAAAGAAGTGTGAGGAAGAAATCAGTAAGTTCCCTAATAAAATATATAATTTAAAATAATGGCATCTCGGGAATAAGTAGAAAATAGCCTGGCAGCAGGTGAGTTTATATGAAAATTCAGTATATGATAAAGTTGGTGTTACCAGCTAGTGGAGAAAGATAAACTATTCAATAAATGCTGTTGAAGCTATGGATTATCTTTATGGAAACAAAATTACATCTCTGAATTCCAGCATATAAATTCCATATGGACTGAGGATGTAAATGTGAAATACTTGTAGGAATGGTTAGAAGGAAGCAAAATAATTTCAATGTAAAGGAGGGTTTTTTGAAGGAAATAAAGAATAAACTTAAATGAGAAATTCTTCAAATTTTAAGAAATTAAATACCAAAGAGGACTCTAAACAATAAAGATACTTGTGATCTATTTAATGTCAATGGATTGGTTCCAAGGGCACACAAAGATGATAGGTCATTGTAAGGCCTCTGTGCCACGTTGGAGAGTTTTAGAAGTATCCTTTTAAGTCTGGATTTCTTGACCTTAGCGTGGTTGACATTTTAGGCTGGACAGCTCTTTGTTGTTGGGAGCTAGTCTGTGCATTGTAAGATTTTAACAGCATCCTTGGCCTCTACACACTGGAGGCCAGTAGCACCCATCCATAACTGTAACAGCCAAAAATCTCTCTAGACATTGCCTGCTGGCCCCTGGGTGATAGTAGGCCCTGGTTGAGAACCACTTCTCTGGATACATGGGTTGAAACAGCTAATGACTTTATAAACACCAGGGGGGTAAAGGTAAATGAGTGGCTGAGTGATGTGTGTATGTGGGATGGGGAATGGCTATAGTGAACTAGAAAACTCAGAAACCATCTCAAGGAGGGGACTTTTTTGTCATATAGAAATTCAGCTCAATTTTGCTGTGTTTTATGACTTTACAAGGATCTGAACTTGGGTTTGTATGTCACTGAGATCCTAATGATTTTGAGGGTGACCTAACACAGAAAATATTGTTTCAGGGACTACGTTAGTCATTAAATATATTTGGTTTATTAATGCATTGAAACTCAAAATGAGAAGCCTTATTCTTGTATTTTGATATTCAAATCTTATTAAATTTGTGAAAGTGAAGTCACTCAGTCGTGTCCTACTCTTTGTGACCCCACGGACACCAGACTTCTCCATCCATGGGATTTTCTAGGCAAGAGTACTGGAGTGGGTTGCCATTTCCTTCTCCAGGGAATCTTTCAAGTACAGTAAATTTGTTACAACAGTTTAATGAGGGAATTTACAACTTAAATTCCTATAGAGGTATTAGACTGTAAGAAACATAAGCTTATTACATTGTTTTGATATTATCTGATGAACTATTGCAGATGCTATAAAATCTCCTGAATCTGAAAGTAAAAAATGGGAGAGGATGGAAATAAGTTCTATTAAATATTCCAATACTGTTCGTAAAAGTAGGTTTCAATGTAAACCAAAAGTCTAAATCGGTTACTTTTCTCTAACAGGTTAACTTTCAAACATTAGATACTTAAATATCAAAGAAGCACACATTATTCTTTAACATAATTATACTACTGTAGATTTGGCTTTCATCATTACTTACCCACTTGGCAACTAATCATCCTTACCTGAACCTGTAAAATTTCCCATCCAGTGTACCAATTTCTGGACGAGAGAAAGAGGTTCTTGCCCAAAACACCATAGGACTCATCAAGTCCTAACTTGCTGTAACAAACTCCCTAACTTATAAGTGAGTAGTTTTGTAACCCATTTCCCTGGATTTACTTCATTTTTTTTGGTTCTCTACTAAATGGAAGGAGGTCTTCTAACTCCTGCAAGATTATAAATAACTGTTTCAGCTAACTTTGGCTTTCAAGATAGATAAATGCCATCCAGTTACATTCTCTGTATTTCAAAGACTGTGCTCCCTGGTTTCATTTTCTTGGAGGAGAAACGAAGTGCATGGTGAGCTGAGCTCCATTTCTTCCCTCTGTGTAGATGATGGGGGTGTTTACCGAAGGGTTTCACGCAGATACGTGTGTGCTGTGGGAGGGGTGTGGAAGATGATTATATTTGCATCTTTGAGTATTCAGGCAATATTGTAGAGGGACTACTGATTTGGCAATTTGAATAGCCAGGTGAGAGAGGGTTCTGAACTGGGATGAGGGGCAATTAGAATGGTGAGAAAATGATAGTTAAATATTTGGAAGGAGGTTCAACAGAACATAGTAATGGGCACCATGGTATGTTCCCTGCGGCACAAACGGCAGCATTGGATGTATCCACTGTGGGGCAGGAAGGCTAGTGTATGCCCTTTCTCCCTGGCTCATCGGCTGTAGGCTGTCCGCATACATCTCTGGGTGGGGTGGCATCTACTGGCAAGGGTGATTTTCTGGAAGAGAATGCAGCTGTCAACAGTGAGCCCCCAATATTCACAGCACCTGGGGAATGCATATATCAGCCTGGTGAAAAGGGGCATGGGCAAGCACTGGCGACTTTTACTGCCATAGTTGACATTAACATGCAGCATTTCTGAATTTCTTATGTGGTTCTGAAGTAGGGAAGATGGTCCTAAGCTTTTTTATTTTTTTTAAAGTCTGCTAAAGATTGGGGAGGGATTGGGGGCAGGAGGAGAAGGGGACGACAGAGAATGAGACGGTTGGATGGCATCACCAACTCGATGGACATGGGTTTGAGTAAACTCTGGGAGTTGGTGATGGACAGGGAGGCCTGGCATGCTGCGATTCATGGGGTTGCAAAGAGTCGGACACGACTGAGCGACTGAACTGAACTGAACTGAAAGATTGATCAGCTATAGTATATACTGTCAGATGGGAAAATAGGTAAGTAACTCTGCAAATATTGAAACATTCATTCTAGTTTCTTGATATAGTGTTCTATTGCATCATATATGTTAGTAGCACTTAATTTGATATATATTGGGTACTAACAAGAAGGATTGATTGGATTTGTCAGAGTTTTGAAGGTTAAGTTGAAATAGGTTTATTCTTTAAGGTCTAGATTGAGATGATTCAATTTATTTTACAGTCTGGGACAGCATCTTTTCCCTCAAGGAAAAAATTAAATTCAAGATGGAGATTAAATAACAAATGTCATAAAAAAAAATCATTCTTAACGGGGGTCCCTAGAGCCTAATGAAAGCAAAATCTGCTAGATGCCACCCGTTCATAGTGTAACCATAAGTGGCTGCTCACGACTCAAAAGCTAATAAAGAAGCTGGGTTTGCTTTATTTTGGATCCTGGCAACCGGTGGAGGGTGGAGGGTGGAAGGCAGATGCCTGCCCAAAAGCCTACCCCCCTCCTCCCCCACTGACAACCCACGGGCAAGAGCTTTTATAGGCTGAGGAAAGGGGCTCCATGCAGACACAGCATGGCAGCCTTGACTGTCATCTTGAAATTGGTCATCAGTGGCCTGACCGGCATTATCTTGGTCGTTTTGAATACAATGAACCTTCAGTTCCAGGATGGGTTTGTTTCCATTTCTTTGAGTTTTTGGGATTGTGGCAGCTTTATATCCTGGCCACAGTCTGGTCTTCACATAGTTAACTTCTACCACCTGGTGGAGGATTCAGTATCTGTAAGACTGAATATGGCTCAGAATATTATCTGTAGCCCTTGATGAGGAACTAAAGGTCCTTGATTATGCTTGCATTATTATGACTTGATCTTCTTCGACTGTTTACCTTTGTTTCTGCATTTTCTCACTTCTCTGATTAAATGTACTCTCTGGCTAAAGTTTTCCCAGAGACAAAGACAAACCAGAGGATATGGGAATGCAGGACCATAGGATCCCACTCTATTTCAGTGGTATAGCTCTGCATTGCAATACACAATACCTCAGCCATTCTGATGACTGTTTGTCAAATAGTTATTAGCACCTTGTCTTGAGGTTCTGGAACCCGTTGCTCAAACCATATGATACTAAAGCATTAAATCCAAACACCTTATTTTTATTCCTAGCTGTTTAGTGGAAACGATGTCCTACTCCATACCTACATATTTTGCTGCCTGAATAGAACAACTAATCCATTCTGCTTTTGCATCTAGTGAGATTTTGACAATGAGAGAATTTTTTTCTTTCTGAAGGTAAGAATGTGAAAGTCCAAACTAACTGATCTAGAGATCAGAATTTTGCTTTTGACAGAGTAGTTTCTAAATTTTTACACAGCAAATATTTGAGTATGTGTCATGTGTTAGGCACTATGCTTGGGCGTGGTGATCCAAAGACTTAGGAACCTGGCCTCTGTGCTCAAGCAGAGCACATGTGGGATATATGTGTAAATTGGGAGGTGCAGTCTAGGATATGGAGAAGTGGAGGGTATTCTCGAAAAAGGCTCTCCAGACTTCTGTCACACCTCTCCACAAGGCAGAGCTGCTTGTGCCTCCTCTGTACATACTTTCTCTGGAGTCCCATTTTTCTCCTAGGCTCTGAAGGGTTGTAAGTTTTAGGGGAAATTGGTAGGAGAATTTATATAATTGAGGTAGATCTCTTGCCTGGAGAGGTCTGTGGGGGTTGATGCCCTTTAGCTGAAAGGTGCAGAGGGGCTGACCTGACTCTTTTTACTTGGGAACTTTAGCAAGGGGTCTGCCTATAGAGTCGGGTGTTTTCAATCTGAAGAAGAACACGCATCTATGTCCAGTTCACTCAGAATTCAAACTGGAATGTGCGTAAGTGCATTCCAAAGCCCTCACCCCAATATGAAAATGTCAGTCACTCAGTCGTGTCCGACTCTTTGTAACCCTATGGAGTGTAGCCCGCCCGGCTCCTCTGTCCATGGAATTCTCCAGGCAAGAATACTGGAGTAGGTTGCCATGCCCTTCTCCAGGGGATCTTCCCGACCCAGGGATTGAACCTGGGCCACCTGCATTGCAGGCAGAGTCTTTATCATCTGACCCAGGCCTGAATCAAGAGCATAAACTAAAAACTTTTTGTGACTTTCTAACATTGTACCATTTTCACTGTGCTTTATCTGCATGTCCCAGTGTACATTTCAAAGAACTGTAGCTATAGAGGGCAGAGGACTACTCATAAACTCTGTATAAAACTTTTCTTCCTTCTCTGCAGTACCCCAAGGCAGTGTATGCATTTGTCATAGTTGCTTTCTGAGGAAGAATAAACATTTGTGATGGTACACAGACTGTGTGGTTGTCTCAGCCGCCAGGAAGAATGGCGGACCTTCCCTACAGCTCCCACCTAGAGGAAGAGTTGATGGTTTCCCGTTCATCCCACAGAACTGCGAAAAGATGACTAGCCATCTGCCAGCTCATTCTTACCCTGTTAATGTGGAATGTTTATACTTGGTCCATTTTCAAAGTTCAGACTTCGAACAGACTTCTCTTTGCTTATTCTCATGCCGGTGGAAAAAGCCCTGTTTTGTGTGGCTTTAAAATTTTCTCTCAGGTAGAACAAACCACCTCTGACTCTCTCAATCCCCTTGTTTATGATATATTCTTCTTCCAGGTGAGCTCTAAATTTATTTAATGTTAAAATATGTACTCTTAGTATATTTTTTGTAACATTAAGTTTATCATCCATGGATATAGCATATACTCTATTGAAATCTGTCCTATTTTCGACTTTTAAACTGACAGGTAGTTTTAAAATAAATTTTTGCTGTTCTCCTTACGCTAGTAAGTTAGCATTGTTGAATATGGAAACTCCATATTTTGCTCTCCAAAGGCGAGGAAGGATTGTTACACTGCAAAAGATCCGAATCTCCTCAGCTTCTTGGAGGAAGAATAAGACTTCTGAAATGGGAGGCCAGAGCTTTTATAAGTAAAATTAGAAATGCCCCAGAGGATCTTGCTCTTTCAAAAGGAACACAAGTCCTTTTACAAAAGAAAAAGAAAAAGGTCTTTATTCTTGCTTGGCATACAATGTCGGCTTCCTTATATTTTCCCTGCAAATAGGGTCCTCTTACACATTGTTCCCAGAGTAATCTTTCTGAAATGCAAATATGGGCACATCACTGTCCTGCCTGACATCCATACCTGATCCTCCATTTGGGACAATATCCACATTTCTTAGCCTGCTATACAAGCCTCTGAGGGGCATATATGGGCTTTGTAGAGCTTGAAGCTTATGGAATTTAGAGATGGGGATTCTTCCTAATATAAAGAAATATAAAATTTTGATTTCAAAATGAGCCTCAGGGCCTTAGAAGGGATAATGCAAGGGGCAATGCTCCTTGGAACATAAATTTTACTAATTTCCTAGTATATCTGCCTCTACTAAGGGAATTGATTTATCATCTCAAATGAGTTGCGGTTATCAGGTCAATAAATAATGACTAAGATAAAGTTTCCAGTAAAAGCTGAAGTTGAAAAGAACTTGTTCCTCTGCCCTTCTAGCTTCTTTGGCTGAGGCCCTGCTGACAAGACAGATTAACAAGAGAAAACTAAACAGTTTATTAACATGTGCGGTGAGCTATATGCAGGAGAAACTCAGTGATGAGTAACTCAGAGGTGGTTAGAATTGGGCTCATGTAGTATTTTTGACAAAGGACAGTAAATATGTTGAGAAGAGATAAGACACGGGAAAGGGTTTTAAGCTCCCAAGGTAAATATATGGGGGAAACCAATGGAAGATAAGGGTTGTTTTGGTAAAGCATGTCATGTAGATTCTTCTCAGTGCTGGCTGGAGGTTGGAAGGCGTCTCTAGTGATTGAAGAGTCTAAGTTTAGTTTTAGGCAAATGTGGGGGAGGGCAGAGAGTTAGTTTTGGTGGTTTTTTTTTTTTTTTTGCATCTGCTATTTCTCAGCTGTCTTCAACTCAAAACAATCTTTAAGTCAATGTGGCATATTTTAATGTGTCATATTCGGACCCCCTACAGCCTAGAGAGCTCACTCGAACTCAAGACCCAGAGACTGCGTGTGGCAAGGATGGTTCTTCTTAACGAGATAGATTTTACACCCTTTCTATAGTCACTGCAATAAGGAAAATATTAAGCCATAGTTTTCATACTACGTTTATTTCAAATAGATTCAAGTCCAACCCTTAAATTGCTAAATTGCATTACTTAATAATTACTAAGTTACTTCCATCTGATTTGAGATTTTAGCCGTCTGCCCTCAGTAGTAACTAACGTCCTTCACCGATCCTTCAACCTGGTTGAAATATCTATCCGTCTTCTTGTCTGGGAGAGCCACCAGTCTTAATGATGGTTTGACCATGGCTGTTTAGATCCTGTATCTCTCCTGCCTTTATCTGCCTTTGTAGTCAGTACCACCAAAGTCCTGCTCTGACTAACTCCCTCACACCAATGATGGTTCTCAGTTGAGACTGAGAGGGTGGAATGGTGAGAACGGCTACACACATTCTCCTTGTTTCTTACCCCACGTGACCATCCTCTCCTCACTCTATAAATTCTTTTGTTTCCTCTAGAGTTTCTTTTTAAAGATGGCAACGGATCCTTATTCCTTAGGTGACTTTTCTCTAAAGCACGTGTGTCAGTTTGAGTCTTTAAGGAATCAGAGGCCAGAATGAGATTGAACATACAATCTCATCTATTAGTCTGTGTGCCTTGGCTGGAAAGTGGGAGGGGAACTGGCAAAGGCGGGGTCAACACTCAGTCTTGGTGTAAGACTGATCTGTGTGCAGACTCAAGGGAAGAAAGCCTGTGTGGAAGTGCTCACACGTCACTGGACGCGCAGCCCAAGGCCCTCCGTCAAAGCTGGAAGTCTTTTATATCACCCTGTAAGTGGGTGGGGTGGAACATGTTGCTTTCTTCTTTGTGTAGAGAATGTAAAATATAGTGCTTTGTCTTCTTCCCTGGGGCATGTCCCAGCATACCTGTGATGACTGAATTCTTAAAACTTCGCTGAAGGGACGAGCGCCGGAATGCCTCCGCAGGTCAGTGGATCCTGCAAGGAAGGGTGTAGAAAATCTGCAGCTTCGTGTTTTGCCATGGCTAGCTTCCTGGATTTATGTTCATCATAACACACTTCACTTGTGTTATAATTGCCCATTTACTTCTGTTTCCATCTTCCTTGTTCCTCTGCATCTGGCACACAGGTGCTTAATAGGCATTCAATTAACTGTTCCTCCCTTAAACCTGCTTCGGGAGCAAAACTATGTAGGATAATAAAATTATAAGTTCCTGTGGTTCCAGTTATATGATAAGAGTTAAGGCTTCTTTTCTTCCTCACCTGAATTAAATCTGGGATGGTGAAAACTAGGAATTTTCCAGATAACAAACTGCAGGAAACCATTTCAAGATTCTTCCTTTTTCTGAGGGGGCTGATACCCATTTCAACCGTAGTCTAACATTTAATTCCAAAATAATAAAATCCTAGCTTGCCTCCTGAAATGGCCTTTCTAAAGTGGGAATTAGGGAGCTGAGTTCTCATCCAAAGGTAATTAAATGGCTTGAATAGGAAGCTAATGACTTCTTAAGGACCTTCTCAGTGTATTCAAGTGCAGTGTTTACCACAGTAAGAAAACCCTGAGAGAAGTGGGAAGAACGGCAGGACTTTGTCCTGAAGGACGTTCAAAATAATTCTTCAGCCTTCCCCTCCTTATGTCTCCCTTTAAAAATATTGCCAAAGTAATGGCAATATTCAAAAGTAAATGAATTCAAAAGTAAATGAATATTAGACAATAAAATGGATTAAAGTATTTAATCTCTATCTGTACAGTGGTTAAAATGCAAAGTAACAGAAGAAGCAAGAGGGAAATAAATGAGACCAAACAAAACTACATCTTACGGCTGTATCAAATTACCCCCGAGTTTGTTTAATCTCTATGTGATGTATACATGAAGAGCTCACTAATTTGTGATATTGTTTGGAGAATTCAGAGGTATCAGAAGTCAGGTTTTCCAAACTGAAATGAGTTGGGAAGATAAAATCCACGATTTAAAATAAATTGGCTTCAGGACTAGCAAAACTCAGTACAAAGCTCTATCACGAATGAAATCCTTACTGCAAACTTAGCTCTGACCTGTCACTAAATATAAAATTCTTATTTTAGTTTTGTGCGGCAGTAGATATCATTTATTTATAATTTTGATTTTGCCTGTGACAATTTGCATAGCATGGTAACTTAAGAAATCTGCACAGTTCTAAAGAGAAGACAAAGATCCGTTGAAATTAGAAAAAGTTTTCTTACCAATCCTTGCTTTTCATTATGGATTTGATAAAGCAATACATTCCCCTTGAGATGTACAGAATCTAATTATTGCACTTGGGCCTGTCTGTCTTGAAGATGCGTAGGATTATACCTTTATCTTTCCTACATTCCGTTTGTTTTTGTAGTCAGACTCGCATAGAACAAAGTGGACTGCTTTCTCCATAGTCTCCCTTTCTCACTTCTGACAGGCCTGATCAAAGAGGGAATATGTATATAGAGATGGGGGATAGTTCTTTTACTTTGTTCTTGTGTAAAGTACTGGGCTGAAAGCTTAAAATAATAATGAAAAGTACCATGAATCCAGAAAGATCTGTTTGGGTAGTTATATCCTGTTTAGAGACCATTTCTAAGTGTCATGGAGAGAGGGGAAATAGGGCATCTATGTTTGATATTAATTAAAGCTACAGAACTAGAGAGGAGATTCTTTTCATCTGAGAAATTAATTGAATTTATCTGAGTCTTAAGGTATCATTCAGTATGCACTAGTAAGACATTTATATTATGTAATACCTATTTGTCATTGGCAGTTTCTGGCTGTAAAGTCAAGGTAATTGAGAATTCATGTTTTAGATTCTGAAAGTAATATTTAGTGAGAGTCTTCCTAAATGTATGGCATTGGCGACCCTCCTTGACTAAAGACTAGCTCGCTGAGCAGCAGTTATGCCCATCCCCCAGCCAGCAGGAGTGTTTTGATTTATCGCATTTGAATGGAGCCTGAACATCTATGTGTTTAAAATCTGTCAACAATTGAATCTGAAATGCAGCTAGTAGCTATATCATCCTCCCAGGAAAGTTACTGCTTCTATCTTGCATCATATTGCTGTGGATTAAAAATTCAAAACTATCTTCTTTTTCACGAAGTACTGCTTTTTGGATCAGCTACTCTGCCCTGTGACATTGTGTGTGCAATGTGAATTTTCCTCCCTTCGTTATCATTTTGCTCTATCCATCTTGGGCTTCAGCTTTCTATCAGTACTCTTCAACCATACAATAAAGTTTTTTTTTTTCTCCTTTATGAAGAAGAAGTAAAAACAAAATTAAGCAGTTCTACTTCTTTTCACTGGATGGTTTTTTAATCTATTCTTTAAGCAGTGGGTCTATCCTGTCTTTGTTGCTTTTTCTTTTGAAAACTTAATTTTGGCTTCCTAATGCAGTCCTTTCTTGTTTTTTTGATTATATGCCTGTTCCCTGAAACTGTAATTTGGGTTGTTGAATTTATATGTGTATTTCCCTTTTTTTCTTTCCTCTGTAACTTCCTAAATGATTCCAGAGTTTAGTTTGAGCCTCCTATCAGGCCTGAACTGTTTTTCAGAATAATAGACTGTCTGGCATTTGAATGCTCTAAGTGCTTTGAAATAAATTTTCCCAATATCTGGTATACTTTTCACAATGTACTTGACATTCTTTTCTTCGATTGTAATAGATTCTGAGGTGTTTTCACTTTCTTCCCAAGTTTCTATTACTTCTACTTCAAAAAGCGTTACTGTGTGTTGATCAGAGTGAAATTAATTCAAGGGGAACAAATACTTACTTCCAAAAAAGCGTCATCTTAAAAATCCTGCTGCATTCTTTTCAGAAGGATTTGTCACACAAATCCAGAATTTGAGAGTACCAAGTTTCCCCCGCTATCTGAAAGTAGAGCGTTCCTGTTAAACTTTTTCTAAGCTGAAATGGTGTAAAGCAAAGAAGCAAGTATCTTAGGACACATTTTGCTAACGGATGCACGAAGTAGATCAAGATACATCACACATGCTCATAGACAAGTTCAAAGCAATGGCAGCTCAAAGCTGAGAGGCTGAGTGTAGTCCCAGGAGAGGAGCTGGGCGGGGCCACTCTCCGGCCCGGGGCGCGCAGCACTTTTTTAACTGCCCAACTGCAAAGCAAACACTGAATGCAGTTTTTGCTTTTTGCCTTTTTTTGTAAAAGCAAAAACCCTCTTTGGATTTCTTTCTGTTAGCGAAAACAGGCACTAATGTAGGTTATTTGTAAAAATGAAGTATAAACCAAACTTTCAAAAAGGTGTGTGTGTGGGTTACCTGTGTATTCTTTTCTCAATATTCCCTCTATAGAGAGAATTCCTTTATCAATAGTCAACTTATACAAAATTTTATGTAACTAGAATTTTTCTATTAATTTTTACAGGAGAAAAAAATTGGAATCAACTAACATGCCCATTCTATTCAGGCTCTAATTTAGGTAACATTGCAAAAGATGTTTTAAGGTATTTGATGACGTGGAAAAATACTCATGCAGTCAAAAAGTAGACCTGAAAATTGTATATGAGCAGTATAATAACAGTGTTCTAAAAATATATGCATATAAAAATAAGATTAATCATGTTATTCTATAATGGTAATCACATTTTCTGTGTTTCTTTTTAAAATTTTCAGTCTCTATAATCATATACTCTTTAAAAACAAGGAAATGTTATTAGACCATTTTTTAAAAAAATTACATACTTCTGTTACCATGTCTGCTTAGTTGGGGTTCCTTGTCTCTTTTACACTTTGTTTTATAATAAATAATCACTTATCAAGGGACACATCATAGAGACAGAGGAAGCAGTTGCTTGCTAAGTCATTGCTCTGGTTCTTTCTCCTTCATGATAACTAGCATCTGAGTACTACTGTGTGGTTAGGCACAGAACCAGGGGTTTTAAGTATACAGTGTTTTATGTATCTAATTTAGCAGGTATAAAGGTGCTTGCTTAAGCCTCGAAAGGAATCTAGTGTTTTATAGAAGAGAACAGTGAAGGTCAGGCTGTCCAGGTTCATATAGCTGATATGTGGTAAGCTGTGTCTGACCCAAGGTTTCAAATGACAAAGCCCATAGTCCTCCCATTGCAAATTGAATGTTACCATGCTTCTTCCACAGTGCTTAGATAACATAGCAGTCTCTAACAGAATTATTTGGATATGCAATAAAGCTTTTCCATGGCCCTTTTTAAAAATTAAACTTTTAAGATAACTGTGGATTCTCACACAGTTTTAAGAAATAATCCGGAGAGATCCTTTGTGCCCGTTGTATACTCCAGTGGTATCACCTTTCAAAACTATGGTACAATCTCATCATCAGGATATTGACATAGTCAAGATACATTACCACAGGAATCTATCATGTTGAACTTCTGTAGCCAGGTCCACCTCCCTCCCTCCTCACTTAACCACTGGTGTCTGTAAAACTTCTGTTTATATAATTTGTCATTTAAAGAGTGTTACATAAATAGACTCGGACTATGTGGAGCCTTTTGGAATTGCTTTTTTAAACTTAGCATAGTTTTCTGGAGATTCATCTGGTGGTTGTATGCATCTATAGTTGGTGCTTTTTTATTGCTGAGTAGTTTTCTCTGGATAGATATGCCCACAGTTTAGCCATTCCCAGCTTAACCATTCATACAAGGAGATCTGTGTTGCTTTCAGCTTATTACTATTACAAATGAAACCACTATGCATAGTACAGACTTTTGTGTGAATGTAAGTTTTCGTTTCTCTGGGATAAATGCTCAGGGGTGCAGTTGTTGAATCCTATGGTAGTTGCATATTTATTTATTTATTTTTAATTGCCAAGCTGTTTTTGGGACTGGTTGTGCCATTTTGGGTTTCCATGACCAATGTTATGAGGTTCAGTTTCTCTACATCCTCATCAGTGTTGGAATTGTCATTTCTTGTTAAATTTAATTATTTAAAAAATTTATTTCAATTAAAAATTTTATGATGTGTAGTGATTATCTCATTGTAGTTTTACTTTGCATTTCCCCAGTGTCTAAAGATGCTGAATATCTTTTCATTTGCTTACTTGCTGTCTCTGTGTCTCCTTGGCTTTAATGTCTCCGCATGCCGATTGTCCATTTTCTTTTGGATTCTTTGCTTTGTTGCTGTTGTGCTTTGGAAGTGCTTCCTACATTTCAGATACTTTGCCAGATATGTGGCTTACAAATATTTTCTCTCGGTCTGTGGTTTTCTTTCTCTTAACAGAGTCTTTTGCGAAGTAAAAGTTTAAACTTTTGAATGTTAAGTTTTTAAGTAGGATTTTGGATCATGTATTTGGTGTCAAATCTCAGAACTTTCATCCAACTCTGGTTATTAAAGATTTTCTCTTATTTTTTTTTTTCTAAAAGTTCTACAGATTTACATTTTATTCTTAAGTTCAGGCTAGTTTTCTGCCTTAGTTCTAGAATCAACCATTCTAGCCTACAGAGCAAAGAGAAATATATGTTTCACTAATCCATACACTAAAACTTGCATGTATATATCTAGAAATATTTTTATATGTAGCAATCTGTATCTGTAATTAAGCTAAATCTGAGTTTATATTGATGTTTCCAACCTTAATCTGTTACCATCTGGAGCATTCCAGCTTCCTTCCCTCATTGTCATTCAGCCGCCAAGTCATGTCCGACTCTCTGTGACCCCATGAACTGCCGCATGCCAGGCCTCTGTCCCTCACCATCTCCCGGAGCTTGCCCACGTTCATGTCCATTGAATCGGTGATGCCATCCAACCATCTCATCCTCTGTCGTCCTCTTTTCCTGCCCTCAATCTTTCCTGGCATCAGGGTCTTTTCCAGTGAGTCAGCTCTTTGTATCAGGTGGCCAAAGTATTTGAGCTTCAGCATCGATCCTTCCAATGAGTATTCAGGGTTGATTTCTTTTAGGATTGACTGGTTTGATCTTCTTGCTGTCCTAGGGACTCTCTCTTCTCTTGCTTGTCTGTAAATTCCCAACAATGAGAAAACTGACTCCTCTCATCTGCCAACTATTTACTTAATTGCTCAACTCCACCATGTATATAGTGATATCAGAATTGTGCATCTGTACCCCAGTGGGAAACAGCTTTATCAGTGAGGGTACAGTGGTTATGTACAGTTTCTTTCGCTTTAGGGTTAGAGGGTCCACTAATTTCCACAGTTATACTTTTTTCAGCACCTCTTCTATTTTTTCAGTAAAGTTGTTTCATACATTTGTAGTACAGTTAGCTTGTTTTGTCACAGTTTGCATTCCATCCTAGAGTCTTCTGACCTTCTAAATGATTTTTTAAATTTGCGTGCATTACAGTTTACTCTTTGAGCTATGAAGTTCTATTGCTTTTGACAAATGCATAATTGAATGTATCCACAACTAAGTGATAATACAAAATGCATGCCTTAAAAATATCTTCCATGCTTCACCTAATCACCCTTCCCTCTTCCCTCTCGTTCTTGGAAAACACTGATCTTTTTTACAGTCTCTGCAGTTATACTGTTCCAGAACATCACTGTCTTCTTTCACTTTGTCTTATGCATTTAAAATAAATCCATGTTCTTTCCTGATTTGATAGCTTGTTTCTTTTTTTTTAAAATAACTAATACCCCATTTGTACCTCAGTTTATTTATCCATTCACTTATTTAGGAACATCTTGGTGGTTTTTAGGTTTTTGTAACTATGAATAAAGTTACAAGAAGCATTCATTGCAGATTTTTGTATGAACATACATTTTTATGTTGAATAAATATCTAGAAGTATACTTGCTGGACTATATGGTAAGTCTGTGTTTAGCTTTATAATAAAACTTCCAAGTCACTGTCTTCTAAAGTTACTGTACCTTTTTTGCATTCCCATCAGCAGTGAATGAAAGTTCCTGTTGCTCTGCATCCTCACAAGCAATTTAGTTCATTTCAGTTCAGTCACTCAGTCATGTCCAACTCTTTGTGACCCCATGAACTGCAGCATGCTAGGCCTCCCTGTCTAACACCAACTCCTGCAGCCTACTCAAACTCATGTCATTGACTCTGTGATGCCATCCAACCATCTCATCCTCTGTCACCCCTTTCTCTTCCTGCCCTCAATCTTTCCCAGCATCAGGGTCTTTTCAAATGAGTCAGCTCTTCGCATCAGGTGGCCAAAGTATTGGAGTTTCAGCTTCAACATCAGTCCTTCCAATGAACACCCAGGACATATTTCCTTTAGGATGAACTGGTTGGATCTCCTTGCAGTCCAAGGGACTCTCAAGAGTCTTCTCCAACACCACAGTTCAAAAGCATCAATTCTTCTGCGCTCAGCTTTCTTTATAGTCCAACTCTCATATCCCTACATGACTACTGGAAAAACCATAGCCTTGACTAGATGGACCTTTGTTGACAAAGTAATGTCTCTGCTTTTTAATATGCTGTCTGGGTTGGCCATAACTTTCCTTCCAAGGAGTAAGTGTCCTTTAATTCCAGAAGCAATTAGGATGCTTTTTTTTTTTTAACTATCCATTATAATATGTAATAGTGAATTATATTTTTATTCTTAAAAATATACTAGAAGACAGATTATTTTGCAATGCAGAAGAGTTAATTAGAGGAAATGATACTGTCAAAGACACTGATAACCATAGACTTTGCCTCCTCCTCACTGAATGCGGACTTGCTTCACAGCTAAGGAATTTGCTTCAAGACCCAGGAGAGCTCATGTTTGTAAAAATTCCCTGAAATCCATGCTTCTTAGTCCTGTCAGACACAGTGCACCCTTACAACAAATGTTTGTAATGCTTTCTTTTCTATGACAAAATGAAATTATCAGTAATATAGCCTGACTACATGGTTTCAAAAGATCAGTATAATGTCCTGTTACATACAGCAGAAATCTTAAAAATTGTGTATTCAAGCATATAAAAGTCCAGTCATAAATACATTAAATGTATTAGAACATGATGAAGTACTCAGGTATTAGTACCTTCTTCCTGAATAAGTGAGACAATCAGAAGTCCTTTCATATAATTAAAGCAATGGTATGAATGGACACTAGAATGAAGTATTGCTCTTGTGCATAATTGGGAAAGAACTTATTTATGTGTAATGAGAAAGAACAGCCCCAGTTGAAGTAGAAATAACATGCCAAGATAAATTACAGACTGTTGAAGTGAAAACAAATGAGGATATATGATTCTCACAAATGAGCTCACGATTACAAGAGTGGTGTTAAAATTTCCTGTGTTGTGACATGGTGTATGTTGGTGACAAAGTGCTTGTGTTCTGCCATTTTGAAATTCTGCTGTATATTGGAACATATCGTAAGTCTCAGCTAAAACAACTTGGGAGGCTCTATTCTTCCATAAGAGTAGGGCCTCTAGATTGGAAAGAAACTATGAATAAGAGGCTACAGAGAAATTATGTGATTAACCATAAGGGACGATATTGTATTGAATAGTAAGAGCTGAAAACAGGCAACCCCCAGATAATTTCAGTGCTGTTTTCACAATGTAAGTTTTTGTCCCTGTAGTACAGAAAAATGATGTAAAATTTAAAAAGCATTTTTATAATGAAATGTAGTGTTATGCTAGTGTAATAATACTTGGCATGAAGTCACAAAAGGAGTCCCAAAGCTATCTATCATTTATTTGCAGTCTGTCTTGTTTTTAAAGTTTTTACAGAGATTGCATTTCTGTGCTGAAACCATTTTTAAACTAATATGCATTAAAAAATGTCGTATAACAGTGAGTAGATAGAAAGTAGAGAGATAGTAAACTCTTCAATAGTTTGAAAACAGTCTTTGTCCCATTTAAGCTTTTCTTTCTGTAACAGCTTTCTCTTAAATTGTGTTGACTTTTTGCATAAATAGATGAAAAATCTTTTTGGTGTCTCATCTACTAAAGTATCATTAGTTTGCACATGTAGTGGGTTTGACACCTGGCGTATTAAAAATTTGTTCAGGAAGATACTCCCTATGTGAAATTGTCATTTCTAGTTTAGGATATCTAAAATTCTTGGCCCCTAACCTAATTGCCTGAGAGCATCCATGTCTCTGTCACCGTCATCAGAAAAGCAAAAATGCTCCCATGTTTTCAGGATATACCTTAGCCTACAGTACCAGCCTGGTTGAGAACTGCAACTAAATCTATGGTTCCAACCTTTCATGAGGAATATTGTTTCAACTGCCTGAGCCTAGAGAAGGAAATGTACTTGAGGAGGAAATAGACTATTAACAAAGAAGAAAACTAGGTCAGAGACTAATTTTGCTCTTTTTTTTTTTTTTTTATTTGCTTTTTAGTCTATAAAGCTGAATTAGGACTTGGGAAACAAGACGTAAAGGAAACTAACATGCAAGCGTGTTAGTTTCATGCGCCAAGAACTCTGTTGATACTTCCAAATCTAATCTCCATAAAAGCTCTGAGGAGGTTGCACTGTCCTCAATTAAGTCTCCTTAATAGTGGAGGAAATTGGGATCCTGAGAAATTATGTAACTCTTTGATCCCTGGGAAGATCCCCTGGAGAAAGGAAAGGCTCCCCACTCCAGTATTCTGGCCTAGTCCATGTAGAGTATACATGGACTGTATAGTCCATGGGGTTGCAAAGACTTGGACACGACTGAGCGATTTTCACTTCACTTCCCTTCCTACTTCAGTTGAAAAACAGAATCTGCAAAAAAAAAAAAAGAGGAACAAAAAGAAAATTGGATGTTGGAAATAGAGCAGGTTGCCATATAAGCCAGGCTTTTAGATGAGAGAGATCAATGATTTGGAAGACAGGGAAAGCCTTTGTGAGACCGTAGCACAGGCAGTCTGTACTCTTAACCTGAGCTAATGCCTTTTGTTCAAGTGGTTAAGAACATACAACTATTGGACTTTGTTCCTTCTAGGTAGGAACAAAATAACGCCTCTCAAGGTTTAGACTTGGATTCAGGTCTGACTTTGGTGAGACCCACATTAGATAACATGCCCTGCGATTGTACAATAATTAAGCATTCCAAATTGAAAGATGGAAGACGTTCCTGTTAGCTCAGATTAAAGATTCAGTGTGGGTGAACTGTGTTGCTTGCTAAGTATTTATGAACAGAAAATCTGTAAGTGTTTATGTGCCCCCCTCGGCAAGATCTACATTTAAATCAGTGGGTTTTTTGCTTTAATTCTGGAGTCTCAAAGGTACTGATTGGAACATGCTCCTACCAGCTTGTGAGGGCCAAATGTTAAATTTTCTGGAGTTTTGTCACTAGTTTGTTAATTCCTTGATAGTTTGAAATCAACTGTGATGGCAATATTTACATCAAAAAAAATGAGAAAACCCTACAAATCCAGCCGCTACTCTCTGCTTCAGAAGTAATTGTTAAACCTTTCATCAGTATATACTACTGTTCAAAGGTTATGAAATGATTTAACTATGGTCACTGGCATTTACTTGTGCTCAAGGGTATCTTCCTGTGGCTTTCAATCACTGGCTATATGACAACTACTGAAAAAAATTATTTGCTCCTTTTACATAACCCTCTTTTAGTTGGGATGAAGTAAGAAACAAAATGACTTATTTACAGGGAGATCTCTAGTGCAGATGGTGGTGGTAATCACTTTGTGCCTCATTATCATTAAACCCTTTATTGTGTTCCTTCATCCTCATTCTTTATTCCCATAGTCCTCTGCTGTCTTTGGCAAACATTCTAATCAATTTACTGTCTGCATTTTTTAATGTGTTCTTAAAAAATGTGTTGTTTTGCAGATGTATATTAACTTACAGAAATGGTTCATCTCAATCCATCTTCCTCTATTTCATATGAGAATTAGTTCTAAAGAGTTTTAATTTGACTATGTTGTAACCAGTTGTCCTCTGGAAGACTTTGCTAGTCACTTTCCCATCATCCATTCTTGAGGATCCCTGTATTCGCACTTTCTTGCCAATATCTGACAGTTATCCAGTTTTCTATTTCCAGGCTAATAGGTGTAAAATAATATCTTTTCATAATTTACCTTCCTTTGATTATTAATGAGTTTGGGCACCTTGTTATATAGTTGCTAGCTTTTGCATTTTCTGTAAATAGCTTGTGGGCATATGGTTTGCACAATCCTTTTTTCTTTGGTGTTCCTGTCTCTCTATTGTACATTCTAGATGTTAATTTCTTGTTTCAGACCCTACAAACAGGTCCTAAAGTTAGAAACTGAAATTTCATAATTTTTGGTGAAAGTGTACCAAGAAGAAAATTATAATAATTGGTTCTTTTATCAGTCGGGTATATTAGATCATGTTTCAGTACCATACATTCCCATATCTTTATGGTTTAAACAGGCAGCATGCCTGAGTGGGAAATAAATATGTCAACTGTGGATCAGCAGAGGGCTTCTGCTTGTCCCAATAACTGAGGGACTCTCAATCAGACACCCCCCCTCAGCATTGCTGGATACTGAGACAAAGAGGAAGAAAGAATTCTGGAGCATTTACTGCCAAGAAATATTGGCCAGGACTTGGTCATTTCAGTTCAGTCGCTCAGTCATGTCCGACTCTCTGCAACCTCATGGACTGCAGCACGCTAGGCCTCCCTGTCTATCACCAACTCCTGGAGTTTACTCAAACTCATATCCAATGAGTCTGTGATGCCATCCAACCATCTCATCCTCTGTTGTCCCCTTCTCCTCCCGCCTTCAATCTTCCCCAGCGTCAGGGTCTCTTCAAATTAATCAGTTCTTCGTTTCAGGTGGCCAAAGTACTGGAGTTTCAGCTTCAGCATCAGTCCTTCCAATGAATGTTCAGGACTGATCCCCTTCAGGATGGACTGGTTTGATCCCCTTGCAGTCCAAGGGACTCTCAAGAGTCTTCTCCAACACCACAGTTCAAAAGCATGAATTCTTCAGCACTCAGCTTTCTTTATAGTCCAACTCTCACATCCATATGTGACTACTGGAAAAACCATAGCCTTGACTAGATGAACCTTTGTTGGCAAAGTAATGTCTCTGCTTTTTAATAAGCTGTCTAGGTCATACTTTTCTTCCAAGGAGTACGCATCTTTTAATTTCATGGCTGTAGTCACCATCTGCAGTGATTTTGGAGATCAAACAAATAAAGTCTGTCACTGTTTCCACAGTTTCTTCATCTATTTTATTTGCCACGAAGTGATGGGACCAGATCCCATGATCTTAGTTTTTTGAATGCTGAGTTTGAAGCCAACTTTTTCATTCTCCCCTTTCACTTTCAAGAGGTTTTTTAGTTCTTCTTCACTTTCTGCCATTAGGGTAGTGTCATCTGTATATCTGAGGTTATAGATATCTCTCCCGGCAATCTTGATTCCAGCCTGTGCTTCCTCCAGCCCAGCGTTTCTCATATGTACTCTGCATATAAGTTAAATAAGCAGGGTGACAATATACAACCTTCATTTACTTTCCCTATTTGGAACCAGTCTGTTGTTTCATGTCCAGTTCTAACTGTTGCTTCCTGACCTGCATACAGAGTTCTCAGAAAGCAGGCAAGGTGGTCTGGTATTCCCATCTCTTGAAGAATTCTCCACAGTTTGTTCTGATCCACACAGTCAAAGGCTTTGGCATAGTCAAAAAGTAGAAATAGATGTTTTTCTGGAACTCTCTTGCTTTTTGATGATCCAACAGATGTTGGCAATTTGATCTCTGGTTCCTCTGCCTTTTCTAAAACCAGCTTGAACATCTGGAGGTTCTTGGTTCACATACTGTTGAAGCCTGTCTCGGAGAATTTTGAGCATTACTTTGCTAGAGTGTGAGATGTGTGCAATTGTGAGGTAGTTTGAGCATTCGTTGGCATTGCCTTTCTTTGGGATTGGAATGAAAACTGACCTTTTCCAGTCCTGTGGCCACTGCTGAGTTTTCCAGATTTGCTGGCATATTGAGTGCAGCACTTTCACAGCATCATCTTTCAGGATTTGAAATAGCTCAACTGGAATTCCATCACCTCCACTAGCTTTGTTCGTAGTGATGTTTCCTAAGGCCCACTTGACTTCGCATTCCAGGATGTCTGGCTCTAGGTGAGTGATCACACCATCATGATTATCTGGGTCGTGAAGATCTTTTTTGTACAGTTCTTCTGTGTATTCTTGCCACCTCTTCTTAATAGCTTCTGCTTCTGTTAGGTCCATACCATTTCTGTCCTTTATTGAGCCCATCTTTGCATGAAATGTTCCCTTGGTATCTCTAATTTTCTTGAAGAGATCTTTAGTCTTTTCCATTCTATTGTTTTCCTCTATTTCTTTGCACTGATCACTGAGGAAGGCTTTCTTATGTCTCCTTGCTATTCTTTGGAACTCTGCATTCAAATGGGTATATCCTTCCTTTCTCCTTTGCCTTTCGCCTCTCTTCTTTTCAGAGCTATTTGTAAGGCCTCCCTAGACAGCCATTTTGCTTTTTTGCATTTCTTTATCTTGGGGATGACCTTGATCCCTGTCTCCTGTACAATGTCACGAACCTTCATCCATAGTTCATCAGGCACTCTATCTATCAGATCTAGTCCCTTAAATCTATTTCTCACTTCCACTGTATAATTATTAGGGATTTGATTTAGGTCATACCTGAATGGTCTAGTGGCTTTCCCTACTTTCTTCAAGTGTGAATTTAGCAATAAGGAATTCATGATCTGAGCCACAGTCAGCTCCTGGTCTTGTTTTTGGTCATTGGTCATTTACCCATTTCCAGAAGGTCCAGGAGGTGTAATCCTGTTTTTACGAGAAATAATCAAAATGGAAATAGTCAGCAAAAACCTCTATCGTCTGTCTTTCTGGCTGTCAGATACGCAGGTCAACACTTTCTTTCTTGCAGCCAGAACACAGTCCTTTCTTGAGAGATTCCATGCAGTTTGCTTCCTGTCTGTGCATCAGACTCAAAGCCCAGCATCGCTAAGTAATAAATGGAATTCTTTTCATCAGGTCCAGTTAGGGCCCTTCATTATCTGGAAACCTATGAACTAAGAGGAAAATTTATTACTTTCTCACACAATCATTATACTTTGGTGGAAAAAAGAAAGGATAACTGAAACAATCCTGTTCAGGTTGAGAAAAAATGGGAAATTTGAAAGTCAATGGCAGTTTAAAGATCTCCCTGGGAATGTGTTGTTTGGATTCTTTCTGCAGTGGATGGGGGATATTTCTAATTAGAGCTCAATTTTGCTCTGTGGCAAGGACTTCCAAGTTCATTTTTCCAAGGTCCTTGGCTTAGGCTCTGGGAAGCTTCTCCACTATATTCCGTGGCTACATCTGAGGCGAGCATTAGAGAATACATCTTTCTTAGAGATGAAGATGCTTTCTCAGCTTGTGCTGTAGGGCCAAGAAGCATTTTAAGTTTCAAATAATCATGAAATTTTGGTCTAGGCTTATGGTTCTTTGGACTAAAACTACACATTGGATTGCATTCTCGTCTGTTTGATTCCAGTCAGCTGTATGTGCCAGTAGACGTCCGCAGTGATTTTCGTGCTGGGCTGAGTTCAGTTAAGTAACAGCTTCAACCTGTGAGGGTCTGGTGGGGGAGTCACAGCCTTGTCTGCTTTCACTGAGTCATTTTGTCCTCTTAAAAATGATGTAGGAGATGCCACAACCTTAACTAGATCTATGGTGTCTGATCATTATAACCATTCAGAAGTTTTCAGTTTCAGCTAAGCTTTTGATTTAGTTCTTGCTATGAGACTAAATTTTTTTTTTATACCTAACATCACCAAATCATTTATTTGAAATCAGAATTAAAAGAACATTTGACAGCGGTGAAATGTGTTTATTCTGTTACTTCTGGGCAGCTGAGCAAGTCAACTAGGACAGATTATCAGATCAGTTTTACATTACTTCTTCAAGACTGTGGTTTCTTGACAGCTTCGAACTTGGGGTCTTCAAACGTGCAGTTAGGGAACGTATTCATGTCTGCTTTACCATACATTTGTTTAAGCTTAAAAAGCTCCCGGTCTAGGTCTTGCTGATACTCTGGGCCAGCATCAACAGGTCCTCCAGATGTCTGGCGCTTAGTTCTATATTCTCTAATCTTGTCCACGAAGAGTTTCTGCACAGGATCAAGCTCCTTATTAAACGCCACTGCTGTGACACCAATGTTCCGCCTCAGAGAGGCTGAGATTGCAGACTGAACATCAGAGGAGAGCCTGAAGAGCCTCTGAAGAATCATGGTGATCCGGACAGGAAGCGTCTCGGAGACACTCTGCGACCGGACGGCTCTAGGTGAGACAGAAGCCAAACAGGAGCATTAAGGCTAAATTTTAATAAACCTTTCTTTTGGATCAGATGTCTTATTATTTTTATCTTTTATCAGTTGGGGGAAAAGCATTACCTTTCTCAACTCTGCAAGTCCTGGACTTTCCAGATCTGCTCTGTTCCCTTTCATTCATTCTTATAAATCAGCTAGCTTTTCCTCCAAGTTAAATAATTTCATCTATTTATTATTTGTTGGCAGATACAACCTATGGTAATTAAAATTCTTTCTTCTAGCCTATCCCTCTGAGATACAAGTTTATCAAGCATGTACATTACATACCTTTCAAGTATCACAGGTGACAGACAACCTAACCAAATGTTTCACTGCTGTGTAATACGGACTGTAACTCTTTCAGCTGCCAAAGTTCATTTTCTTTCTATCTAGCTCCTAGACCAATGCCAAATAATTTGAGATTTTTGTTAGATGATATCTCCTTTTTTAAATACTTAACTTGTATAATGATCTGGACATTCTTCTAAGATGAATGACTAGTGTAGCACGTAACTTTGAGGTTCTGCTGCTTAATGGACTGTCTCCCTCTGGATACTGAATCAGAAGGAGGGAACAATTAATTGTTTCATTTTCTCCTTAGGTTCATATTTCTAAGTCAGTTACTAAACATAATGCGCAGTTCAGTCACTCAGTCATGTCCGACTCTTTGCTACCCCATGGACTACAGGACACCAGGCCTCCCTGTCCATCAACAACTCCCAGAACTTGCTCAAACTCGTGTTCATCGAGTCGGTGATGCCATCCAACTATCTTGTCCTCTGTCGTCCCCTTCTCCTCCTGCCTTCAGTCTTTCCCAGCATCAGGGTCTTTTCTAGTGAATCAGTTCTTTGCATCAGGTGGCCAAAGTATTGGAGTTTCAGTTTCAGCATCAACCTTCCAATGAATATCCAGGACTGATTTCCTTTAGGATGGACTGGTTGGATCTCCTTGCAGTCCAAGGGACTCTCAAGAGTCTTCTCCAACACCACAGTTCTAAGCATCAATACTTCGGTGCTCAGCCTTTTATAGTCCAACTCTCACACCTGTACATGACTACTGGAAAAATCACAGCTTTGACTAGATGAACCTTTGTTGGCAAAGTAATGTCTCTGCTTTTTAATATGCTGTCTAGGTTGGTCATAACTTTTCTTCCAAGGAGCAAGTGTCTTTTAATTTCATGGCTGCAGTCACCATCTGCAGTGATTTTGGAGCCCCCCCAGATAAAGTCTCTCATTGTTCCCATTGTTTTCCCATCTATTTGCGATGAAGTGATGGGACCAAATGCCTTCATCTTAGTTTTTTGAATGTTGAGTTTTAAGCCAACTTTTTCACTCTCCTCTTTCACTTTCATCAAGAGGTTCTTTAGATCCTCTTCACTTTCTGCCATAGGGGTGGTGTCATCTGCATATCTGAGGTTGTTGATAATTCTCCTGTCAATCTTGATTCCAGCTTGTGCTTCATCCAGCCCAGCATTTTGCATGATGTACTCTGCATATAAGTTCAATATAATGTTCAAGTAACACTAAGTAAGTATAAATATCTAAGTCATCAGTATCTAATATTAAGATATTGAATATCTGTTTCCCCCTGTTACAAATTGTTACATATGAGGATATTTCTCATATGATTTGCCTTCTTCCCTGATCCTTTCACACAGGGAGAAAGAATAAATGGGTAATTTGGTATTACCTGTCCTTTTCAAAGTATGCTTGCATAGTCAGGAATTTTCAAGGTATTGTGTTATGGCTACTCAGGCTCCAGCTTTGTGTGTGTGTGCTTTCAAGGGATTCTTGAATAATTTAGACACTAATGTTTTGAAGTACCGACTTGGGGGAGGTAGAAAAATGAATGATGCTCCTCTACTCTGGGGGTGGGGGTGGGCAATAGACTCTTCCATAAGACTTGAGGGAGCTGACACCAGCTTTATGTTTAGAATTTGCTGAGCATTAAGTCTCAGGCCCAACCTGACTGCCAGGGCATGAGAGATGGATGAAGAGGATAAAGAAGTCTGGATAGGCTAGAGAGGGCCAAGGGGGAGACAGAAGATGAGATGGCTGGATGCATTACTGACTCAATGGACATGAATTTAAGCAAACTCTGGGAGACAGTGGAGGACAGAGAAGCCTGGTGTGCTGTGGTCCCTAGGGTTGCAAAGAGTCAGACACAACTTGGCGACTGAACGAAAACAACAAGTGCTTTGTATGTTTTGGCCTAAGGAGTTGCAGCTATCATGCCTACCTTTGGGGCTAGGAAAAGGTATCTTATGATCTTGAGAGAATCTAGTACAATGCCTTTGGTCTTTATATCTCTCCTTTTGAAGGTCTTACTGAGGCTTTTGCACCTGGTAGGCATGTGCCAGGGCAGAGTTGTTTAGGGTTTATGAGTCAGGCTGGTACATGGTGGTAAAAACCAGGTCAGCAGTCATGGAATCCCCAGGGCCAAGGTGGAAAGGAACTCCAAGGCCGGTCTATGGCTGTCAAGAGAGTGTGTTTACATCAACTTCTTGATGGCTTTTGCTGTTTTTAATATCAAGCCAGCTCAAGTTCCTTTGCCTAGTTCTATCCTGCCTTTGTAGTACCTTAAATATTGGACATAAGGAGACTTGACACCCTTTTCTAGGGCGTCTGTAGTAGGTGGTGATGGAAACAGTTCTGTCCTGGCTGGTCCCCACGTCTATTCAGTTTTACTTTGTTTGCCCAGTTCTTGGTCAGTGTAGAGTCAGGCCATTAATGGTTCTGGATATCTCATGCAGATGCTTTGGGGCAGAAATATCTACTTCACTCAGTTGCCTGCTTCCTCTGAGGATCTAGAATCAGCAGTTGACTTGCAGTTGAATGTCATTTTAAGGTCTCTAATAGTTGTAACTTTCTAATAATGTTAAGAATATTTCAACTTTTACAGAGAGTTTAGGATTAATAAGGACAGTGAAGTTTCTGAATTAAGGACAAAGCCTTTCATAAACCATGAATAATTGCTCCCCACCAAAATGTCTTTCCCTATCAGTGGATGGGGATAAATGTTAGGCTGACCTAGGTAGAAGTTACGAAAACTTAGTCTTTCTTTTTAAATTATGTTCACTGCAATTGCTGTGTCTTTGACCACCATCCAGAAAATAAATATTCTATTACTACTACTACATATTCACCTATGGGGTAAACCATTTTATAAAATTTGTTTAGAGATGTTCAACCAATCCTGTCATTTGTAGTTTCAGTCCGTGTTACCTTTGTCGTTTTTTTAGCATTATGTTAATTACAGATTGGAGCATAAACTGGGTATATCCTCTCTTCTAGAAAAGGTTTCCCATTAATATTTAATATCAGAAGCAATTTGTCTCAATTACAATTAACTGTATTATGGAGGATTTTAGCAAGGTTCTTTGCAAGTTATCTGGTGACACCAGGCATCTTTCCTCGATTTCACAGATTTTTCATGACTTTTAAAACGTGATGACTTCTGTTTTTGCCCAGATTTTGAGGTATAATTTTATGCTTCTATTGTGGACTCCTTGAACTTCTGTGTAAGTGTTTTCCTTTCTGTTCTGTAAGAGAGTGCATTTGTACTAGAACTTTTGTTAACACCACCTGTTAAGAATGGTGGTGTACTATGGCTGTCTTTTTTACTACAGGCTTCTATCTTGATGATAGCAACTTTCTCAGGTATAAAATCTTAGGGTTTCCATAGCATTTCAAAGTCCTGAACTATTTGGAATGAACTATTCCAAAACTGTATCAGTAATGTGTGTGTATCATATTTTTTGGCAATTTAACATGCCCTTTGTATGACTACAAGTTCAACTTTTTGAGCTGATTTGGCTTCTGTTAAGGGATTGGGTTCTATGAGAGAGTCTAGAGTAATTGCTTATCCAACAATACCATTCTGGTATTATTACCTTTCACTTTTAAGATAAAACTTATCAATAACAAAAAAAGTCTGAATCTGATATGGGCATGTCCAAAAGATCTGTTCTACAATGGATGCTTTTCAAAGTATAGAAGGAGAAACATGAGGTTCTCTTTTATTAGGTAAGGTTAATCATGTTGCTGGACTAAGGATGCTAGATCAGTAGATAGGAAAATGAAGGGAATAAAATAACAATATTTCATAATCGGTTCAGCATCAATAGAAAGTGCTAGATGTTTTCTGTTAGCAGTAGGGGCTGTGCTGCATGTAGTATCATCAGATTTATAGTTGACTGTTAGTTCAGAACCTCTGGGGCAAGAAGTGCAGGATCTTCAGGTGTAGTCAACTGCAGTCTTTAGACTGTGATGTAGGTCTGATACTTGTAAAAGAAGGAGAATTAAGGACAAAGCACTTCAGACTAGGTAGATCTCAGAGAAAGTCGCTTGGTCAACCTAATCGGGAGCTCTGGAGCAAAGAATGCCCTTTAAGGAATGCCCTTTTAGGAAAAATGGCCAGGATCTTATACCAGAGGGCCTGAGCACAGCCTGCCTGCAGAGATTTCAGTGCTGTGGGAGATTTCAAAAGCACAGTCCTTGGAAGCTGTCAGCCAACTGTAGTCCCTGCGGGAGGTTTTCTCTTTACGGGATGTCCTAATGGAACTTTGGGCTTCCCTGATGGCTCAGATGGTAAAGAAAAATCTGCCTGCAACACAGGAGACCTGGGTTCTATCCCCGAGTCAGGACGATCCCCTGGAGAAGGGAAAGGTAACCCACTCCAATATTTTCGCCTGGAGGATTCCATGGACGGAGGAGCCTGCTGGGCTACAGTCCATGGGATCGCACAGAACTGGACTCGGCTGTGTGAGTTTCACTTTCTGTGGAACTATACATTGCTGTCATAGTCCACACCTGTTCAGGAGACGGCTTCTCCAGGGTTCCCATGGGCTTCTCTGCCTGCGTGGGGACTTGGAGGAAGTAACCCTAGCTTTACCATTCCATTTGATCTCGTGGTTGTAACTGGTAAGGTGAATCCTCGCTGATGGTCCAGATCTCTTGGACAGCGTGTGAGCAGAGGGCCTTATTAAGTGAGGACATTGTTAGCTGTCCTTTAGGCAAAATTATAGAGAGATTTTGTCTGTTTCACATGAATGCAAGTGTTCTGATTCTCATTCCTGGTTGGATCAGAAAAAAAAAATGTTCCACCTCTGGCTGTGTGCCACGCACCCGAGGCCTTGTTAGTCTGCTCTGGCAGTGACACCACAGTGGCTGCAACAGCGGCCACCAGGCGGTGAGCCTGCAGTGGTCCATAGACACTCTTTAGGATGCACTCAATTCCTCTAGGATCAGAGCGGCACATTCAATAGAAATGGAGTAGGGACCACCACCCTTGTATTCTTTTTGGAATATGATATTGTCGTATATTTACTACTATATGTAGTGTAAAAGCGTTTTAGAGACCTCCCCCCTCTTATCGCTCCTACCACTAGGACAAGGACCCGATGTGGGGGTTATGCTAACTGACACATATGTCAATCCTAATTATCTATTTGAGGACTAAGAACCTGATGATGTGTGGTTCTGCAAGCCAAGTAGATGTGCTGTAAGTCAGTGGAATCCATTTCTTACCTGGAATTTGCATGTCCCCCTCTAACAGAGGAACCTTATTATCAGTGTTTGTAAAAACCTTATGCCCCAAAGTCTTGGGATATCTGGGTATTCTCCTTTCCCCTATGTTCAAGTAAATGGCCATAATTTTCATTGGAAAATAACTAATGGAATCTTTACAGTACATATCTACTATGGTTTTGAAAAGTCTTTCACCCTGAGGACTCAGCCACCTCTTCAGTCAGTAAGTTCCAGGGAAAACTATTGAGTTTGGGAGCTACAGAGAAGAATGTGACTTTTAAAAGAGATGACTGCACTCAGCTTTCTGCTTTTCCATTCTTACCTTATTTTGTTTGTATGTAGTAGCAGCATCCTTACTAGCTGCTGGTCTGTTTTGTCTCTAGACACTGCAATCCCCTGTGGGATAAGCCCCTTAGCTGCCCTTCTAAATTTGCTGGTGGTTAAGGTAATTTGGGGGTCCCTGGTTTATGGTATTTAAGCACCACCACCTCTCTCCTATTTTTGCCCATAAACCCCATTGCTATGAATGAGCCAAACCCTAATACCGCCTTTCCTACTCTTAGCCCTGACCTGATGAGGTTTTTTGTTTGTTTGTATATTTTTGCTGGTAATGCCTGTGAAATATAAAGAGGAAAGTAAGCAGGAATAGGGAAAGCCTTCTGACTATGATGCAGATCTGACATTTATGAAATAGGTCAGGGAAGGAAGGACAGATTGGACAGGAAAAGTGTGAAGCTGAAGTGTCTTAAGTTTGACAGAGAGCTCCGGAGCAAAGATAGCGTCACAGAATGCTGGCCTTGGCCAGAAGTAATCCCATTCCAGTACTGCTGTTTTTCTGTCCTTGGCTGGGAGCTGTTTGGGGAGGATTGTCTTTGGCCCAAACACGACAGTAGATCCTGGAGATGCTACAGCCAGAGAGTGTCAGTGGCTTGTATTCCTTGTTATAGGTTCTCCCTTAAAGGGAGACCGGAGCAACGTGCTTTTGTACTTTTATGCTGCCAAATTAGATATGGGCTAGAGGCTAGACATTACTTTTTACATTTCAGACCTTTTGTCTGTGATCATTTCCCTTCTTTTTGAATCATATTCATTAGAATTTACTTAGTGAATTTATTCTGGTTGTAAAAAAACAGAATAATATCTTTTTCTTCAGAATGTCTTTAGGTATGAAATGATGTTATCTTACATATATTATTTCTCCATCTTCTACTTTCCATGATAGTCTTTTAAGAGTTCAACCATTGTTCTGTTGCCTTTATTTTATAGGCTGTCTTTCAACTTCTCTCTGACTAACTTCATAATCTGCCTTTCTTTAATATTTATGATGTGCCAATGTATGGTTTTGTTTTTTTCTGCTTCAGACTTTTAGGAAATCTTGACATTTTAATACTTATAAAAATTATCAGCCATTATCCATGTCTTCCTCAGGTTCTCATGTCCTGGAACTCCAATTAGACATTCTGTTCTGTTCTATTCATTCTATTCTCCATGTCTCTTGCTGTCTCTCTTATATTGTATCAGTCCTTCTAAGATGCATTTTGGATTTTCTTTTTTCAAATTATACTTCCAGTGTAGACAGAGCACAAATAAAATTAGCTTTTTAATTAATACTCTGAACTTTATGTTTTATGCACTATCTTCTTTTCTACGTATTCTATTTGATTGTGTTTTAAATCTCTTAGTTCTTGTTCTTTGAAATCTCTTGTTCCTAGCTCATTCTCAAAGGTCTCATTTCTTTAAATATATTTGCTTTTTGTTCTCATTGATAATTCTGATATTTGAAATGTTTGTGGGTCTGTTTCTGATAATTCTTACTCATAATATGTTTTCATTATTACTTTGTGATCTGTCTTTTGGTAGGTGTAAGGAGGTGCTCAGTTTTCTTGGAGTTTTATCTGTGGGAATTCTTAAGAGTTCTGGGTGCTTGTTAAGTCCCTGGAGAGGATTGATATTTTCTTATCTTAGTATCCTGGAGGTACACCTAATCCAGTACAACTGCAGATTGTACAACTGTGCTTCGGCTTTGCTTGGACCACACAGGTAGCTTGGGTGTTGACAGTGAACTTGACAACTAGTTGACGTTTATATGTATTCTGGGAGACTTTTGTTTCTTTACCCTTCACCTAGCACCATGTTTGAAAAGTCATGTTTTACTGATGTCATCTTTTGGGCAATGTTTTTTTTTTACCTTATGTTCCAAAGGAGTCAAAATTTTATGCAGGATATTCTATTAGAATATTAGGATATTCTGTTAGAATACTAGGGCTTCCCTGGTGGCTCAGAAGGTAAGGAATCTGCCCACAGTGTGGGAGACCCAGGTTTGATCCCTAAGATCAGGAAGATCCCCTAGAGAAGGGCATGGCTACCCACTCCAGTGTTCTTGCCTGGAGAATCCCATGGACAGAGGAGCCTGGTGGACTGCAGTCCATGGGGTCGCAAAGAGTCAGACAGGACTGAGTGACTAACACTTGTTCTATTAGATTCCCTAACTAGATGGGCCATAGGACCTAATTCTCCCCCATTTTAGCTCACAAAGAATCTACTTGAGAATCTCTACGGTTCCTCAGAAACTGGAGGTCAAGAAATGGATTTGGCGCCTATTTATCCAACATTCCTGGTTTTAAGTAATTTGAGGGCATTTTTTCTTATGTTCCTTAATTTTGTCTATTGACATTTTATAGAAGATTTTTAAAATATTTGCATAAACTCTTAGATTAGGTTGGAAATGGTTGTTTAGGGTATTTAATCCACCATACTTCTCAAACTGTAAATACTGATAGCTCTTTATTATGTACTTTATTTAATTCTAGCTTTCCCCCAAATATTTCTTATTCAAAAGTAAGGTTGCATATTTTGGTAATTAGATCCTTTAAATAAAATCAACATTCAATATAAATCTAACTTACCCAAAAGAACTCCTGGGAGGAAAGCTCCCAGTGGAGGAGAAGGAAAAAAGTTAACTGGTTCAGGAAAAAGAACCTGTTTGTCCCCAAATATTTCCTTTATTAAAGCCAACTTGCTGCTTTCCCTTGTTATCTAACACAATCCTGCTGTTAACAAAACGTATTGCTTTCTGGTTTACCTGTTCTGCTTCTAGACGCTTCATGTTTCTGTTCATCTCTCATCTTCTTTCCATCCCCACAGGCTATTTTGAATGCTCCTATTGTAAGGCAACATTCAGTCCATTGAAAAGTAGAAATATGTATTTCTGAGGTTCCCAGTTACATTATTTTTCCTGTGCAAGATTCTGAAAGACTAAAAGTTTTTCACTGAACCCTGAAAAACCTTAGCCTCAATGGTTCCTCTCCAGTTCTTACTAAACCAAACTGTCCCATCAATGGCTGCTAAACCAATCTTGATGTCCTTGCATTTTCTCCTGTGATTATTAATAACACAACCTCAGTTTTCTCATACCCTTCAACAACTTTCATAATGAAATTGACCTTCCTTAATATAGCCTATAAAATCTTTTAAGTGTCTTCTCCCCCTAGAACACTCAACTTGAGCACTCATCATAAGTTTTAAAAATAAATGCTTGAGTTAACTCCTTTTGTTTTTCTTCTCCTTTCACACTCCTTTCATTCAATAAGTGCTTATTACTGTCCAGGTAATGAGGACCCTAGTTACTAGGATGACAGGGTGAAGAAATATAATACTTGTCCACAAGGCTTTTTAAAAAGTATATAGGTAAGTAAACAGTTTCCTTGTCATTTGAAACATCCTTCACATCCACTGGTAACTGAAGAAATACAATCCAAGTCTGGGAAAACTTGACATCTACAGGTGAATAGGAGAAAAAATATGACAACATATCTGACTCATATGGAGATGATAAATCTATGTTTCTGGGGACGGGAGTTCCTTGTGTAACATGCAGAGACAAAATCCATTTCCACAGAAGTATACACACATCTGACCTTCAAATAAAATAGGCTTCTTCTAAGGAATTTTTATCCTTCAACTCTCCTTCAGAGTAGGTTGGAGATTCTGGCAAATTTACATCTTCCAGAAAAATCTTTTAAAATGAGCATGTAAAAAGTTAGATGGATTCATTTATTGTTTTTAAGGAAGTGTAAACATTTTAAACAGACCACTGGAGTGGCAACCAAATTTGACATACCTGAGGTTTCTCAAAACACATTAGAGCATCTTCACCTTCAGATGACTTTTACCTTGTTAGAACCTGGAAGCTGAACCAATTAACCTCAGGGTTATTGTCTCCAGCTCTAAATAACTATTTAATAACCAAAAGAAACTTTCATTGCATAGTCCATTGTTTTAGAATTGCAAAATTATTTTAAAAGTGTTCTTTGCCCAATAAATTATGTGCTTTTGGAATGTCATAGTTAAATTTGATTATGCATAGCTCTCATCCAGGAATTTAGTTCAGGAGAAATAGGACTCTGTATCTGTACATTACACTATCTATGTCCCTGGATTGCTGTTCTACAGTGAGGGAAATCCTGGTTTGTGACTGCTGGGGTGGAAGCCTGAATCCTCCCTTACACAAAAGTCTTTGACTCTGTTGGTAACTGTCTCCTCTTCCATTTTGCTGTCTTCACTGTAATTTTACTTCCCCCTGCTGTGGAACAATGGTGGAACTGGGAAAAAAAAAAAAGGGAAAGACCAGTGCAAACGGGAGGATTTTATTGCATTATTCTGGCAGTGTGCCTTTTTTTTTTTTTTTTAAGGTGTGGGTATCATTCAGAAGAGAGGATTGGCATGTGGAGCCACTGTTCCTATGAGGTAAATATCTGGTGTCATGCCCATTCTGTTACTGGGGAAATGGCCCTATTGTGAGAGAATTGCCCCCAAGGCACTCCTAAAATTCACCATGATACATGCATTTGAGTAGATGTTTGAGTGTCAGCTACAGACAAGGGGCTTTGTTAAGGAAATCACATCCCTATACAAAATTGTCAGCTCCAAGGGGGAAAGGCAGGAATAGTCTTATTGGTATTGAGAGGATGTAAAGGTCTGGCAGATACTGATCCCTGGGACTAGAAGATTCAGAGGAAGTCTTATAAAATGCACCTGAAAGATCAGAAGGCTAGTCGCATAGTTTCATTTCAAAGAGAAACAGTTCAGCAGTTCACTGTCTACGGTGAGTCAAGCACCTCATATCTGGTCTTGTTTAGTCTTCTGCACCACCCTCTGAGGTGGGTGTTTGGGGTCTCAAAGAAGCTAAAGTGACAGAGAAGGGCGTCCCTATCACTGCTTCCAGGCAGACTACGAAGAAGCACCTGCCTCTTTTTGTTCCACTAAGTACAATAAAAACGCTGAGCACTGTATGTAGAATAATATAAGGCTCTGAAAGGTAGAAAGAGAAAGGACAGCAGGCTAGGAAATCCAGGACCCGAGGAGCTACAGTGTAGAGAACCCCGTGGGTTTTCTCTTAGCCTTCCTCCTGACCCAGGGATCGAACCCAGGTCTCCCACACGACAAGCAGATTCTTTGCCATCTGAGCCACCAGGGAAGCCCTTGAATCCTAGACTTTGGCTGGCAACTGGAAATGCCAACAGGCATAGATGAAAGGGCGGAAACAAAAGTCTGTTCTCTCTACTAAACAAACCAGAAAGAGAAGTCCTAGCAAGACAGAAAGCTGAGACAATAGCCTCTCAATTCATACCAAACGTCACAGAAAAATGGTGGTGGGAGAGCTGAGGCTTGTGTTTTACTAGAGGCTGTAACTCTATAGCCTCTAGCTGTACCAGTTACAACCACGAACCAACACCCTACAGGGGTGGTGGGAGAGAAGGCTGAATAGGAAACTGGGACTTCTGTTCCTCCTAGGCAGTAAGGAGAACTTTGCCTGCCCCCGAGTGCCAGCAGAGACTGTGTGGGACCCTGGAGTTCCACCCCGGTCTGTAGTAGGGTTAGGTAGTTAAAATAGGAAAAAAGGAGTCCAAAATAGAGGTGGCTAAAAGACAAAGTAGAAAGCTCTCCAAAATAGAGGAAGGTCCAAGGACTGGAATGAGAACCTCAGGTGAAACAAACAGCCCTCCTGGCTAGCCCAGTTTACATAGGGCAGGCTCAAGGGGAGGAGAAAACAATATATAAAGAGGAGCCAAAATTGAGCCCCTCTCTTTTTTTTTTGATGAACCTGCCCTCATGCCTTGACGATATATTTTCCTTTGCTTGCCAAATACAACCGAGCTGTAAACGAGTTGCAACGCTGGTCCACCACTTCAGATTTTTGCCTCTGGGAGACGGAATCGAGGAAATTACACACTCCCTGGACAGTACTGAAATGACATCCCTGCCTTTCCCCATCGAATCTGTATCAGGAAAAATCAGTTAAAATGCAATGTAAGAGTAAGGTCTAAAGTCTCAAACTAAGCGCTGTCGCTCTGCAAAAGTCTCTGTTAGAAGGGTGAAAAGACAAGCTGCAGACAGAAAATATCTGTAAACCATGTGTCTGACCAAGGACCAGTATTTAGAATATATAAAGTGTGCTTAAGACTCTGCGGTAAACAGGCAAATCATTAGAAAACAAGGAAAAACATAAACAGACATTTCACTTCAGTGTATAAGTTAGCATGTGAAAAGATATTAACATTGTTAGGTATCAGGGAAATGCAAGCTAAACCCACAATGAAGTACTACCTACCTATCAGAATAGCTAAATGGCGGCGGCACCACATGCTGATTAAAAAATAGTGACACCAAATGCTGGTGACGATTTAGAGAAATGGGATCACTCATGTTCCTAGTGAACTACTCATATCACTGGAGGGAATATAAATGGTACAGCTATTCTGGGAAATAAGCAGTTTCTTAAAAAAATATTCCAGCAATTGTACTCCTGGTATTTATCCCTGCAAGTGAACACTGTGTTCACTCAGAACCTGCTCATAGGTACTTATGGCAGATTTACTGATAACAGCCAAAAACTGAAGTCAACCCTCATGTCCTTCAACTCGTGAGTGGTCAAACTGTAGCACCCATGCTACAGAATACCACTCAGCCTTGAAAAGGGATGCATTAGTGGCACATGCAACAGCCTGGATCAATCACCAGAGAATTCTGCTGCGTTTAAAAAGACAATCCCTAGGGACTTCCTTGGTGGCCCAGTGGTTAAGAGTCTGCCTGCCAGGGCAGGGGACACGGGTTCGATCCCTGGTTCGGGAGGATCCCACATGCTGTGGAGCAACTGAGCCTGTTCACCGCAGCTGCTGAGCCCGAGTGCCCCGGAACCCGTGCTCCACAGCCAAAGAAGTCACCACACCCTGAGACTGCAGAGTGGCCCCCGCTTGCCTAACTCGAGAAAGCCCGTGCATAACGAGCAAGACCCAGTGCAGTTAGAAGTAAATAAACAAATAAATAAAATTAAAAAAAAAAAAAAAGACAATCCCTAAAAGTAACATGCTATCTGTACCATTTATAAGACGTCCTCAAAATGACAAAATTACAGAGATGGAGAAAAGATGAATAAATTCCAGGGGTTAAGGGGTTGAGTAGGGTGAGAGGAGGGAGGTAAAAGTACCTGAAAAGGTCAATATGAGCTAATCTTGTGGTGATGGACACATTCTGCATCTTAACTGTATGAATATCTATACCCTAGTTGTTACAGACTGAATTTTACACCTCCCCCACCAAAATTCATGGTTGAGATAGACCTCAGAATGCAATCCTATTTGGAGATTCAGTCTTTAAAAGAGGTTCCTACATTGAGATGAGGTTATGAGGAAGGGTCCTAATCCAATATGACTCATTTCCTTTTAAGAAGAAATCCAGACAAAGACACATACAGAGGGAAGACATAAAGACCCGGGGGGAGACAGCCATCTGCACGCCAAGAGAAACCAACCTTGACCACAAACACCATGAGGTGTTCAGCTCACCTGAACTTGAGCTTCTGAGGTTAAGAGACCTCGGAAGGAACCAGCCTTGCTGACAAGTTGTTCTCAGACTTCAAGCCTCCAGAACAGTGACAGAATAGCTTTCAGTTGTTTAAACCACCTAAACTGTGGTGCTTTGTTATGGCAGTCCTAGGGAATTCACACATTCATTCTAATATTATACTAGTTTTGCAAGATGTTACCTTTCAGGGAAACTGGGTCAAGGGTACCTAGGATCTCTTTGTATTATTTCTTAACAACTGTACTTTATAATTATCTCAAAAAAAGTGAAAAGCAAACAAAAGTGGTTCTGTGGTTCAAACGTAGGTCTGTTGCTAAAGCTTAAAAGTTACTGACCCAACCTTTGTCCTGTGTCAGAGGGCCATCAATTCTGATGCTCAGTCAAAAATCTAAACTATGAATTCAGACTTAGGTGATTGACATAGGTGCTGACCTAGAGGCTTAGTGGTGACGGGTCAGAGGTAGCATTTTGCACTGGGGTTTTCTGATTTTCTTAATTGTGGATCAGTATTTACTGACTGCTTTCTTATAGAAAAGACTTATTTCACAGAGGCATACCTTAGAGTTGGGAGTGACTTCAACTTCCATTGCTTTCATGTGTAAGTGAAACTACCTCATCAGATCTTAAAGGTAATTGATACCACACAGTGTCCTGTGACTTTCCAAGTCATATTGTGTAGTTTTGAGTGCAGCCTTTTCATAGTGATTAAGCATATCTCTGGTGGCTCAGTTAATAAAGAATCCACCTGCAATGCAGGAGACCTGGCTTCAATCCCTGTGTCGGGAAGATCCCCTGGAGAAGGGACTGGCTGCCCGCTCCACTATACTTGCTTGAATAATCCATGGACAAAGGAGCCTGGCAGGCTACATTCCATGAAGTCACAAAGAGTCAGACATGACTGAGTGACCTTCACTTCACTCACTTCAGGCATATATTGCTTTTATAGGTATTTTTAGTACCACATAGACCTGAAATGCATGTCAATTACATTGGGTCCTCAAATGAAAAATAGTATTTTGAACTAAAGAAATAGTAATCTGTTTCCATGCTTAAATAATAAAACTCTAAAAGGCAAACTCGTCTGTTAAACTTGGCATACTTCTGTTTCTTATGTGGTAAGGGATTTTTGTAAAGACTTTCAGAGGTAATTTTGACTTTGCAAGTGTTTTGCTTTATATGCTGACTTTGGAAATTAACCTCCTCATAAAATCCAATCCCACTTTGCTATTTTGACACTTCTTTTGTCTGAAAGTATTCATTAACATTTCACATAATTGCCCGGTTTCCAGAGCAAGTATATAATTTCCTACAGAGTGACGACTTCATAATGCATATCCAATAAAGTCCATCCTGTCTCCCAGTATTTGATGCCTTAGTGTTACCATGAGCTCCAAAGAGATTTTTCTGCCGTGGAACCTGTTGAAACTTGTAGACCATTTGCACCATTACAAGGCGACCCCTGCTAGTGGCTGTTGGTAATGTCTACTATTCCTCAGTCATTGTTCTGTGAACATCTGGCTCTTTCCTGTGCACTCCAGCTGATTGTGGCCAAGTCAGCTTAGCGTAAGATTTTAAGCAAAACTGATCAGAGCACTTTCATAATTTTGTTTTTACCGAGACAGTCATGTAAATATGGTTACAGTGTGCCTATGGAAAGCTCTGTTCCAGTGGAATACAAAATGAAAAGATGGGCTTATTTGAAACAAAGATATTCTATTTTTTGACTAAGGAGTGAATTACTTAGAGCTTCAATAATTTTTTTAACTTGTGCATCACCAATGCAATGGACATGAACTTGGGCAAACTTCCGGAGGTGGTGGGGGTCAGGGAGGCCCAGCATGCTTCTCTCCATGGGGTCTCAGAGAGTCGGACGTGACTGGGCAGCTGAACAACAAAAACGACACATGATTTTTCCTCAGGAATTAAAAGAAGTCATGGAAACGATTTCACTTTATTATTTTTTCCACTGACATGACCTGTTATTATTTTTATGTTCAAGCAAACTACACTTTAAATGTTCTTTAAAAATTGTGTTATTAGTAATTATGTGGATAATTCTGGTGTTCATGGAAGTAACTGATACCTATTTATAGGTATATCTGTTTTAGACTTGGAGAGAAATAGATTCCTCAGCCACTCTGTATTGACTCTTGTGTGTTGTTTTGGAAAACCCTGGAAAAAATTCAGTTCTTCCACATTGATGAATGTTTCAGCCAGTATATCTGAGATTCATAAGCTGGGTCTTGATTTCTTTGCTTCATATTTATGATGTAATACACAGCATCTCAATCTTTAGTGACAAGCAATCACAGCAGTGTTTACATTCAGGTTGCTTGATTTCTGGTATCTGTCAAATATTATAAAATGATCTTTGTTGGCTTTTAAATCAGAAGCATTGTGGCTAACTGATCTGATAGTCTGCGTAAGCTCCATAGAACTGTTCCTTTTGGTACCACTGCTTACACTTAGATTTTTCCTTTCCAAATCAAAAACAGTTTCACATTCAGCAGTTGGTTTTCTTAATACTGTGCTGATACTGTGAAGCTGATAGCAATATGGTACTTTGCCCAAGAGATTTTGTTAATTTTTTAACCAGAAACAGATAACATAAGAAGCCATAAGAATTAAGTTTTTACTTTTTATTAGAAAACGTAGGATGAAAAGAAAACAGCCAGGAAGGTTTATAGATGTAGAACTCTCTAAACTGATCCTAGAAATGTCACTGGGTAATTATAGCTACTTCTAACTATTTTAAGTCATCTGCAAAAGGGCAATTTATGTATTTCTTTTCATATTTACATATACATCATTCTTCTTAAGTAATCGCTACCTTAAAAGTAACCACAATTTTCCCTTATTAACCACCTAATGTGTGCAAGGCTGTATAGAACTTATGGAAGTTATACTTGATATTCACATATCAAGTCTTGAGGCTGTTCTTTGTAAGTGGAAAAAGAGTATTGAATTTTAGCTCTGGTGATTAATAGGGTAATAAGAATGAACCAGAAAATCAGAAGAATGTTTTCATAGCCTTAAGTAATTGGGTTTCTCCAAGAAGCAGAGCCTGAGCTAAGTCTTTGATGCAAGCAGTTGAATTGAGGAAGGGAACCCAAATGGTGGAGGGCCCTGAGAAGAGTGAAGGAAGGAGGGAAGGAGGGATGGTGAACCCAGGGGTGTTCTTGAGTTAACTGTTCCTGTGGACAGCTGGGGCTTTGTCCTGGTGGGGGCGGGATGTTTTAAGGAACCATGTAGAAAACTTTCAAAATTGTCAGCAAGAGACCCCGAAGAAAGGAAAACCTTGACCCCTCCAGGCTGAAAATGAACATTGAAGGGTGTTAATTTTCTCTCCTTTATGATTCCAGGAAGCAGAGAATCCCTGGGATGAACAAGATAGACACACACAGTGGAAGAACAGACCCGCAGAATTGCACACGGAAGCAGTTTAAATGATAACAGACTATAAAGCTGGAGATTGTTGAGGCTGTTCTGTCCATGAGACGTGTGAAAGTGCCAGGAAAACAGAGAACAAGGAGGAGGTCACGGAAAGAATCCTGAAGGACGAGAAGCCCCAGCAGACGATGCGACAGTTCTGTAGCAACCACGGGCCAGGACAGGAAGAAATGCACAAACGATGACAGACGTCATGTTCAGCATCTAGGAAAACAAGTGTGTGGATTTAACAGATCAGATTTGCTACTAGCTAGGACAAGAAAATTTGTTTCTTGTTAGAAATAAATATTGATAGGACTGATTTAGCAAATGCCTGATACATAATGCTTAGTCTGCCTTTCAGACCAATTTAAAATTGTCTAAATGTTAGTCATGTCTGTCTACCCCTCCACTTTAGAGCTCAAATTCACTTTCTTCGGCAGTGTTTTGACAGTTGAAAGCCTCTCGTTGGATTATTAATTTCAGCCGTATTTGATCTCTGAGGATTCAGCGTTTACTACTCTCCCATCCTCAAGTTACATGACAGTTATACTTTTATTTCTTCAGAACTTCTGCAAATGTGATAAGTGTTAAATGCCAGTGTTACTTTAAATTCTCTCCTGAGCCTTAGAGTAGGTGCATGTGCATGATAGATACGATCAATGTTAACAGTATTCCATATGCCATTTCCCCTCCCAGCAACTTGAAGACATTATGGAGGAACTTGGCAGAGGAGAATCCAAGCTGATCCGTACTTGGATTGGTAACAGCTGTCAGAGTTTAACAACAGAACCTCTGCAAGCCGTGACCCTGCGGGCTTCCCTAATCTAGCTCCTCATGGCGCATGCTGCTTCCCTTCATGCGCCCTTCCTGGGGAGCCAGTGACAAATCCATCTCAAGGGAAAGGTGCACAGCCTCCAGCTGTTGATTTCGTCTTTAGTCACCGTGTGAGTGTTGAGGTAACTTTCTCTGTGACCTTAGCCTCAGAGCAGCCCTCCTCTCTCATCTATTGATATTCTTAAAAACCCTAATTCTATTTTTACTTCAACTTTAACAGTCTCTGCATAGTAAATACCTATATGGTATTTCATCTTAAGACTTCAAAAATGTTCAAAGACTATCTGGTTCTTCTATTTTGAGATTCCGTGAAAGTCTGTTCTCCCCATGTGTGGGCTTTAGGATCTTAGCTCCCTCCTTAAACTAATGTTAGAGTGGCTGTGATGTACGAGGAATGTGTGGCCCTGGGGACTCGGAGGTGAAAGCTGGGATTGCCTGTGTCTTTAAAGGAAGCCCTTGTTTGATCTTATTTCATAATGAATCTTATTGAATAGTGATTAAAGTTGGCATGTGACTTTGGGGATCCTGGGAGGGGAACAGCAACCTCCAATTCAGCTTCCAGGGGGTAGTAAAAGACTCACCACTGGTGAGTGCTGAGTAGAAGGAGGGAGAGAAAGAGGGAAGAGCTCCCCCTCCCCCCAACATACCCTGCCTTCTCCTCCAAGTGTCTCCACTGGCAGAAGGCTGAGTGGATGCGGGCAGTAATGCATGGAGGCTAGACAGTCAGCCAGGGCCACAGGATCGAGGACTTTGTGTGCCTTCTGATCCAGGCAGGAGAGTCCTGCTGAAGTCCTTCCAGAGTCTAATGTCCTCGTGAAGCAACAAGCAGATACTGACCACCTACACGTGCTAGTGTGTAGTAGGCACATGGAGTGAGTAAAGCATGATGCCTAGTGTCTTCCACACGCGTGAGTGTGTGTGAGAGAGTAAAGTAAACACCAGTGATTATGATAGCAGTAGCACAGATCAGAGGCACGCACTGCTAAGGTCTCCCTGTGGAGTTTAGGGACGTCTTTACAAAGCAAGCTGTCCTCTGGAGCTGAGCTTGTTCGTCCTGAGTGTGCTCCCACCCAGGACTGCGGTGAGTTTCAGGTGCAGCTGTGCTGTGACTGCAGGGTTATGGCTCTTTTGCTCGGCACCGTCCGCACTCACTGCGGTCGGCAGCAGGTGACGGCAGTGATCTAGGACGCCAGATAGGCTTGCCCTGCACCTGGAGGCCAGAGAGCAGCCCTGCCCCAGGGAGGCTGCCCAGGTCTTGCCGATGGTGAAGGACGGCATGCAAAGCCTGAAACCAAAGGGGCCAGCTGCTCCATTACACTGTCTGTAACTGGGCGTCCTGATTTCTGGACTTTAAACATCTGTATTGACCCTGATCTGCATAGGGTCAGGAGTCTTGCATTACATTATTGGTTTCCTTGATCTATCATAGGCAAGTAATCAAATACACCTTAGACTTTGCTTTCTGACTCAGACTGCATTCATCAGTCCAACCTCTCACACCCGAGTTCAACCTGTATTCTTTTTTTTTTTCAACCTGTATTCTTATGGACTGCTTAGTGGTCACCTGGAAGGCCTACATTTCTAAGTAAGGTAAGATTTTTTCCCCTAAGCTGTATGTACTTAAAATAGGGCATGAATGAAGCAAAAATTATTTTTCTGTTAATAAAAAGTTGTGACTGGTTATGTAGATTGATTTAGGGCAGATATCTATAGTTGCAAAAACATGTGCTTACTAAAAGGTTTTCTTGGAGGATCATGCTGAAATATTTCAAATAATTTAGCAAAAAGGATAAAACACAAAGGACAGACATCATAATGTTCTGATAAAGTCGTGAAGGAGGTATGAGAAATGTTTGTTCTGAAAAGTATTTAGGGAAATTTATGGCTGAGGGTGTATTCTTACCTCTAATTATCCCTCTAGTTATAGAGGCTTGTTAGCCAACCCAAAGATACATCTTTTCTCCCTGTGTGGGGGAAGAAAAAGAAATGTGGTTTTCTAGCAGAATCAAGTGACTTTTGAATTCTAAAATAAGAAGCTGAAGTTGGCTTCTTATTTACACTATCTCAAGGGAGTCATTAAGTAAAGCTCCTTTTTAGTACCTAAAAAAGGACTCAACAAATTAAGATTTAATTCTCATTAGGTTTATGTTGTTTGGGACTTGGGACATTAGAAAAAAAATTACTCAAAGATAATTTATGTTTTTGTGTTGCTGCTACCTGAGAAAGAAAACTAGATTTTCCACATTTCCCCCAAACTTGGAGGAAATCCTTCTGTCTAAACAGTAAACTGGTGTCATCTCCCACATTTATAAGCAAATTTTGATGAAAAGTGATAATAAATTGTGGTGGTGAAGATCATAATCTCTAGGGGCAAATAATCCTTGGCATGAATATCAGTTCTACCATTAAGCCATTGTGTATTTTTCTCTGAGCCTTAGTTTCTTAGTTGGTAAAGTGAGGCAGACAGGACCGCTGAGGTTCTCTGTGAAGAAACAAAATGTATTTAAAGTGCTTAGCAACATGCCTGGTGTGTAGAACATGTTCCATAAATATTGATCATTATTATTTCAGAATATAGATAAGACAAATAATTTCCTAATGACATTGTAATGTGATATTACAATATACTCTCATAATACTGGGAATCCTGAACTTCAAGTAAATCAGGCTCCTTGGAGGAAAGTTCTGCCCAGTTTCAATCTGTCCCCTCACCCCCCACCACCCCTTTCCTCCCTCAGCATGCTCTATCAGCTGGGCTGTGCTGGAGAAGGCACCAATTTCTGGATTTAGCTTTCTTCCAGACACTTAGACAAGACCAATGTTGTATGATTGTTTTGATCAATAACTGGGGATCCAGAGCAGCTTTTCCCTGCTGTGGTCAGTAACTAAGTATACATTGTATAGTAAGGAAATCATAGGTGTCTGTGTCAATGAGAAATTCCCAGGCACTTGTAGGAGTGGAAATTTTGTTCTAAGCTATTACTTTACAGCATCCTCTTGGAAGCTTTAAATGAATATCTGTAACTGACTTCCAATTCCAGACATGTAGCGATTTCCCCAGCAGCAGTTCAGGGGCTACCAAACTGCCCAGTCACTCCTTGATTTAGTTTAAGCCCTAGGAAGACCGGATTGCCTACTCAGGAAAATTCCAGTCTTTCTCAGACTCCTCCCAGGTGAGACTGGCCCTTGGGTGTACACACACGCCCTAGGACTCTGACCTGACTTTCCTAGGAAAGAAAACTAGGGTCCAAGTTCATTCCACTTAATTGGAGCTATAAAGATACCTCATCCTAAAACTCCTGCTTTGTTTAGCTTTAGGTTCTCCTAACAACACACTCTCTTTCTCACGTATGTACACTTTTCATTTGTATTCAGTTGTGTTAATGCATTCAAAATAGCTCAAATTTGGCCCAAAGCAAAGTTCCCAGTAAATATTTTAGGGTCTCTTTTACTCCATGATTTTTAAAAATGTATGTATTTGTTTCTTTTGTGATAGAGTTTACCCTTGGAGGCTTACATTTCTCTGAAATTCCTTTCCTTCAGGTCTCTGTGATAATGCCCTCTTATTGCATTCCTCTCTGTTGAAGAATCAGACGGGGCTAGCAGAGGCAGCTGTTTATCATCTCCTCAGAATTTTTCTCTGTAAAGCCTGCTAAATGTCCCTTCAGAGGGTTATGTTTAAATTTGGAGTAGTGGAGGCTTGCTCTTCCTTTGCTTTTGATCTTGGAACCTTGTATTTTATAAATTGTACATCACTCCTTATCGCTGTTTAAGAGTTCAGACTAAGAACTCCCAATCAACCAGATATTAAGATAACAACCAGAGATATGTAAAAATACGCATACAGCTTTATTGCTTTAATGCTTCCTGTTCCATATGTGTCTTTGCCATAGCCACCCAGATTCTGTCCTACATACCATCTTTGACTAACAGGGTCCTTTTTATCTAGTATAGTATAGACTAGAGGCAGTGTGGAGACCACGTTCTAAAGAGAAAAGCTTTCTCTTTCTGCCCCATTCTATCTGCCTTAGCTGAAATCACTGGACTGTCCTGTCAGTTCATTGATCTGTACAAGATCAATGTTACTGACTTCAGTAATATTTCTATCTGTTGGATAATAAAATTCATTATCATTTCAAATTAAGGAAGTAAGTATTCTCTTGAACAACACCAGTCTTATACAAAGTTCAGTACTTCGTTAAATATTCTTTCCCAGTAATATGTTTAAAAGTTTATTCATTGTTTTGGGGCTACCTTAGCGGTATTTTTCCTTTAAAACCCAGTCTGGTTAAACTGGGCCTTCCTTCTCATGCTGTCCCAGATCACCCAATCTCTACCTCAGTCTGCATTAACTATTTTTAAGAAACACATAAAATAGACTTTCTTAATTTATACATTCTTTGAATCATTTCATCTGATTATCTGATCTCTAAAGAACTTACCCCTTTTTAAAGCTGTGCTATATTTTTTAAAACCCTAAACATTTAGTGATCTTTTACCTATAATTATGTAAGCAATTTTTACTGTAATTTTTGATATAATTGCACAAATCCTTTCAAGCCGTTTTTAAGAAACACAGGCATCAAGCTAAAATATTTAGCAAAGATGTCTCATTTGTTTAAAGCATTATAAATGTAATTAACACAAAACTAAGATGCCCCTTTTTATTAGCAAAATATTGAAAATATCTGGTGCTGGCAGGTCTTGGAGTATGACAGGCACTTCCAAACCCAGCTAAGGTATATTGCAGAAACCTGTTTGAAAGCAATGTCTTAATAAATATAGAGCATATATAACCCTGGGCTTCCCAGATGGCACAAGTGGTGAAGAATCCACCTGTCAATGCAGGAGACGCAGGAGACTCAGGTTCGATCCCTGGATCAAGAAGAGCCCCAGGAGAAGAAAGTGGCAACCCACTCCAGTGTTCTTGCCTGGAAAATTCCATCGACAGAAGAGCCTGGTGGACTACAGTCACGGGGTTGCAGAGAGTTGGAGACAGCTGAGCACGCACGTGTTGATAAACAATCCGAGAGTCAGCTTCAAATTCATAACTTGCTGCTGCTAAGTCGCTTCAGTCGTGTCCAACTCTATGCAATCCCATAGACGGCAGCCCACCAGGCTCCCCCGTTCCCCGGGATTCTCCAGGCAAGAACACTGGAGTGGGTTGCCATTTCCTTCTCCAATGCATGAAAGTGAAAAGTGAAAGTCAAGTCGCTCAGTCATGTCCGACTCTTCGCGACCCCATGGACTGCAGCCCACTGGGCTCCTCCATCCATGGGATTTTCCAGGCAAGAGTACTGGAGTGGGGTGCCATTGCCTTCTCCACATAACATGCTAAGACATTGTAAAAAGCATCCTATACCTAGTCAGTTACAGGAAAGAGCATCTCCTAGGCGGTATATTGAAATAGAGTCCTAAGAGCTAAGGCGCTGTTGGTTATTAACTTTTTCCCTCTAAAATACATTTATTTGCCTGTGGAAACTTTAGACAATAAAAATATGAGTATTTCTTATTCCCAGTACTCTTACCCTTTTTGATTATAAGGCAAAAAAGCCTTTGGCAACTTCTGAAACTATTTGGTAATTGTTGGTAAGGCAGGGTCAGGGCTCATTTCTGAATTCCAAGGCTTTAATAACAGTTAAAACTTATTTATGCACTATATGTTAGACATTGTTCTGAATACTTTTATACACATTCATTTGCTTAATCCTCCAAACCATCTAAGAGATTTTCTCCATTTTTGTCCAATGCCACAGAGTCAAGTATCAGAGCCAGGATTTGTGTCCCAGCAATCTGATTCCTTATGTAAAGGGTGTTAGTTGCTCAGGCGTGCTCGACTCTGTGACCACATGGACTGTGCCCTGCCAGGCTCCTCTGTCCATGGAATTCTCCAGGCAAGAATGCTGGAGTGGGTTGCCATTCCCTTCTCCAGGGGATCTTCCTGACCCAGGGATTGAACTCTGGTCTCCTGCATTGCAGGCAGATTCTTTACCATCTGAACCATCAGAGGCCTTCTTAAACTAAGCCATCTTTTTTGGTCTTTCTCAATAAGATAAATTATGTTGTGCTTATATTCCTTCTGCTCAGGTATTATCAGACGTAGGTGACTGGTCTTATTGTGACAAACTGGTCTATCCTATGATCAGTTGCTGTAGTTGTTTCTAGTTTTTACCTGTATAGTATGTATTTAATATTTATTCATAAGCAAGGGTATATTCAAAATACTTATAAACCCTTGAGGCAGGGACATGAGCCAGTCAGTGGGGACACCACCCAATCAGAATGCATAAAGCATTAAGTAATCGGTAGGGTGGTATGGATATAAATGGGATAGGTATCAATCTACTCCATAACCAACTCACCATCCAGGCAGGTCTGGGTACGTCAGGAAAGCAAGCAGCTAAGTTTATCACTGACAGTGTACATTATGTTTGAAGATTGCATGTGAGAGTAACTTTGGAATTTGATGAAGACTCCGTAATTATAACTGCAAAGCAAATCTTTCTGTATCTTGTGTTGTTTCACCCAGGAATTGGAGACTTTAGTTCTCTTTGGGCCTTCAGTTCACTTTTAGATATTCTTTGTTTTGTTACCTTTAAAGCACCATCTTTAATAGGAATATACCGGCAAAACTGTTTTAACTGTTAAATACATGCTCATCAGTAGAGCACGTCCTTCCTCCAGTACAAACTCCATATGTGGGTGGACACTTGGTGCTTCAAGGCCAAACTTGCCTGTTACTCCAGGGGATTGGAATTCACTCTTTCTCCCAGATCTCATCTCTTGGATCTATTTGTCCTCTCCATTGTATAATCATAAGGGATTTGATTTAGGTCATACCTGAATGGTCTAGCTATTTTCCCTACATTCTTCACTTTCTTCCTTAATTATGCAATACGGAGCTCATGATATGAGCCACAGTCAGCTCCCAGTCTTGTTTATTCTGACTGTATCAAGAGCTTTTCCATTTTAAGTTGCAAAGAACATAATGAGTCTGATTTCAGTATTGACCATCTGGTGATGCTCATGTGTAAAGACCTCTCTTGTGTTGTTGGGAAAGGGTGTTGGCTGTGACCAGTGCTTTCTCTTGTCAAAACTCTGTTAGTCTTTGCCCTGCTTCATTTTGCACGTCAAGGCCAAACTTGCCTGTTACTCCAGGTATCTCTTGATTTCCTACTTTTGCATTCCAATCCCGTGTGTTGAAAAGGGCATTCTATTTTAGTGTTAGTTCTAGAAGGTCTTGTAGGTCTTCACAGAACCAGAGCTGCTTTAGCATTAGTGATTGGGGCACAGACTTGGATTACTGGGATATTGAATGTTTTGTCTTGGAAACAGACTGAGATCATTCTGCCATTTTTGAAAGAGCACCCAAGTACTGCATTTCGGACTCTTTTATTGATGTGAGGGCTACTCAATTTCCTCTAAGGGATTCTTGCCCACAGTAGTAGATACAACAATCTTCTGAATTAAATTTGCCCATTCTTGTCCATTTTAATTTCACTGATTCCTAAGATAATCAACGTTCACTCTTGCCATCTCCTGCTTGACCATGTTCAATTTACCTTGATTCATGGACCTAACATTCCAGGTTCCTATGCAATATTGTTCTTTAACATATTGGACTGTACTTTCTTTACAACTGAGTGTTGTTTCCACGTTGGCCTGGCCTCTTCATTCTTTCTGGAGCTATTTGTCTGCTCTCCCCCAGTAGCATATGCATATTGGACACCTGCCAACCTGGGGGACTCATCTTCTGGTGTCGTATCTTTTTTTGCCTCTTCATACTGTTCATGGGGTTCTGAAGGCAAGAATGCTGAAGTGGTCTGCCATTCCCCTCTCCAGTGGACCACGTTTGGTCAGAACTCCCCACCATGACCTGTCCGTCTTCAGTGGCTCATAGTTTCTTTGAGTTGCACAAGGCTGTGATCCATGTGATCATTTTGGTTCACTTTCTGTGACTCTCGTTTCTGTCCTAGAGGCTGTAGGATTATATTTCTTGCTTTTTCTATCTGCCCTCTGGTAGATGAGGCTAAGAGGCTTGTGCAAGGTTCCCGATGGGAGGGACTGGCTGTGGGGAAGTAGGTCTTGCTCTGGTGGGCAGCGCCAGGCTCAATACACCTTTAATTCAAATTCTGCTGATGAGTGGGGCTGTGCTCCCTCCCTCTTAGTTGTTTGGCCTGAGGCGACTCAGTCCAGGAGTCAATAGACTGTTTGGCAGTGAGAATGTTAACAGCCTCAGTAGGGAGGCCTGAGGTCCCCAAGGGGGGGGAGGAAATAAAACTGCAAATGGAGAACTTTTCTTTTTTTTTTTTTCTCTTCTAATCCTGTGTTGCTATGGAGACACCTGGCTCCACCTGAGCTTAGCTTTATCTCGGACCTTGAGCTAACCATTGCATTTTTCTCATGGAAATATCTTTCTTAAGCTATGTTAGTGAACTGTGTATTTGCTTGGAAATTTGCCTTTCTTCAAGATTCATGTCAATTGTTCATGGCCCTGGATGACCCACCTTGTGCCAATGTTATCAGAATGCATGCTGTGGGCGAGGGGCCTGGTGCCACTGTCTCAGTCTTGTTTCCTTTCTCTAACTAGCCGCTTGCTAAAAGGTATATAACCCCTTGCTAAAAACTAGCAAGGGGGCACTCTTTCTGCCCCCTTCTGATGTCTATGTCAGAAGCTTTCTCTGTCTCTTTTATACTTTAATAAAACTTTATTACACAAGAAGCTCTGAGCGATCACGCCTTGTCCCTGGCCCAGGATTGAATTCTTCTCCAAAAGCCAAGAATCCCAGCGTCATTTATGGCTCGTAGCAGCAACCTTTCATCTTGGTGGCTCATCCAGGATTCTTCAGGACAAGGTAAACACGCTCAGAGCTTTAGTTCTTTGTTCTCCTAGTAAACATGTTTTCTGCTTTACTCTACTCAATCTGCAGTGTGCCTGTGTGTGCAATCGATTGAAAGAGATGCACAAGCAAGTGCAAAGCGAGAGCTGTGTCCTCATCTGCGGTTCCACGGTGCCCTCATATGGCTTATGGCAGAAACCCTGTTGGGGATGATACCGACCTGCTAATGCCAAGAGGCACCGTATATCTCCTCCAGGGGAGCGGCCAGAGATGGACGAAGCCTGCCGACGGAACTCTCCTTTCTCAGTGAAACTTCCCGGTCTCTTTGACCATTTCATAACTGCCTGGGAATTGAAACTCCTGACCTAATCTGTCAGGTCACAGACTTTCAAGGGGCGTGTGATCCATGCTGTTACTGTGTACTGTTACTTAGACCCCAAGTGTGGGAATGCCTGGCCTTGCTAGGAGCTGGAAGTTACAGGAGCACATCCAGCAGTGAGGCGGAGCTCCAGTTCCAGGCTAGAGGTCACTCTCCTGGCTGCCTGCCTCAGGGGCCAGCGACCTGAAAGGAAGTCTTTGTCGTGGCTGTGCCTCTGATCTATGTAGACAGAGGCATTGCTGGTGACTATGAGGTTTTTGAGGACACAGATCGGGGATTCCAGGATCTGGTCGGATTGGAAGTGCAGTGGGCGTCTTCCTTTGGCAATGCCAGCTCTTAGTGGACCGGAGGAGGCTCTCTGGTGGCGTTTGTCTCAACTCCGTAGGTATTCTTCCTGTGGAATCTGTGGAAATGAACTGGAAGGATTGGCCCTAATAGCTGGAGGAACAAAAATCACTTTTTCCTCTCTGGCCAGCCCTCCAGAAGGATTTATGCCACCATGCACCTCCTAAGACTGCTGCCGCTCTTGTCCCTGACCCCGTGGCTGGCCTCTGCTGACCCTTGCCTCTGCAGGAATCCCCCCAAACACTTAAGGCAGGCCTGACTCAGTCTCTTGTGGGGTCACTGCTCCTTTCCCCTGGGTCCTGGTGCACACAAAGTTTTGTTTGTGCCCTCCAAGAGTCTCTGCTTCCCCAACTCCTATGAAAGTTCTATAATCAAATCCCGCTGTCCTTCAAAGTTAGATTCCCTGGGGATTCCCAGTCCCTTAGCTGGATCCCCAGGTCAGGAAGTCTGATGTGGGGCCTAGAGCCTCTGCAACAGCGTTAGAACTTCTTTAGTATTATTGTTTTCCAGTTGTGGGTCACCCACCTGACGGGTGTGAAATTTTATTTTCATGCAGTTGTTCCCCTCCTGCCATCTCTTTGTGGCTTCTGCTTTGTGCTTAGACATGGGTTGTCTCTTTTTTGGTAGGTTCCACCATGTTCCTGTCGATGGTTGTTCAGCAGCTAGTTGAAATTTTGGTGTTCTCACAGGAGAAGATGAGGGCAAGTCCTTTTACTCCACCATCTTGATTTGAGGTTAATAGCAAGTGTTTTATACATAGGCCTTGCCATTGGTTATGAATTTGTAATAAATTATTTAATTCCTTGCCCCACAGTGTACTCATCTTAAAATGGTCACATTAGTATGTACTTTATAGAGCTGTTGCTAGAATCAAGTAAAGGAATGTTTATAACATGTGTAGCAAATTTCCTGTGACATCACCAAGAGTTACTGAAAGTGAAGCTAAAGTGAAAGCTGCTCAGTTGCGTCTGACTCTGTGACCCTGTGGACTATACAGTCCATGGAACTCTCCAGGGTGGGATACTGGAGTGGGTAGCCTTTTCTTCTCCAGGGGATCTTCCCAACCCAGGGATCAAACCCAGGTCTCCTGCATAACAGGTGGATTCTTTACCAGCTGAGTCACAAGGGAAGCCCAAGAATACTGGAGTGGGTAGCCTATCCCTTCTCCAGGGGACCTTCCCGATTCAGGAATTGAACTGGGGTCTCCTGCATTGCAAGTGGATTCTTTACCAACTGAGCTATCAAGGAAGCCCAAGAGTTACTGAGTGACTTCTATTAAATACAAAGTGGATTACAGCAGAGCTTCTCATGTAAGCGGGTGAAGGAGGTCTTTCTTTTTGCTTAAACTGTCTCTGTGGGCGGCAAAACAACAACAACAACAAAAAACCACTGTGAGCTTTGTAAGATCAATTTTTTGTAGTTGACTTTATTTACTTTATACATCTGAGTTTGAGTGTTCACCTGGAAGGCAAGAACATCCAGAAACCATATCTCTCCAAAGAAGTGTAGCTGTAATGGTCACCCCTGGACATGCCCAAAAGACGATTGGCTTCTTAGCCTCTTGACGATGCACACAGCATGGAATGGAAGGAGAGCAGGCCTTGGAATGGGACTCAGATCCACTGCTTGAACATCTTTGTGACTTTGAGCAGTTTGCTTACTCTGTCAACTTCCACATTCTCACTTTAAATGGAGAGCAAATAGGGACTTAAATGGCAACTGTTACAGTTCATGACTAATTATCCAGCCTTTTAGCATCTTTTCAAAGATTTATTTCCATCAAAAAGGTCTCTTTAACTCCTCATCTTTTTAAGGTTCTATATAGATATCCTTATTGAAATTTCTTCTTTTCTTTGGTTTATACTCCATTACCTTGATAGAGAAGTCAATAAAGCAGAAGTAGATGTTTTTCTGGAACTCTCGCTTTTCTGATGATCCAATGGATGTTGGCACTGAGGAAGGCTTTCTTATGTCTCCTTGCCATTCTTTGGAACTCTGCATTAAAATGGGTATATCTTTCCTTTTCTCCTTTGATTTTCGCTTCTCTTCTTTTCATATCTGTTTGTAAGGCCTCCTCAGACAGCCATTTTGCCTTTTTGCATTTCTTTTTCTTGGGGATGGTCTTGATCCCTGCCTCCTGTATAATGTCATCAACCTCCGCGCATAGTTCTCCAGGCACTCATTCTGTCAGATCTAATCCCTTGAATCTATTTGTCACTTCTACAGTATAATTGTAAGGGATTTGATTTAGGTCATACCTGAGTGGTCTGGTGGTTTTCCCTGCTTTCTTCAGTTTAAGTCTGAATTTGGCAAAAAGGAGTTCATGATCTGAGCCACAGTCAGCTCCTGGTCTTGTTTTTGCTGACAGTGTAGAGCTTCACCATCTTTGGCTGCAAAGAATATAATCAATCTGACTTCGATATTAACCATCTGGTGATATCCATGTGTAGAGTCTTATCTTCTGTTGTTAGAAGAGGGTGTTTTCTCTTTTCGTGGGTCTAAAATAACACCTTAGATCTATGAAAGATACAGCAAATACTATACCCAACCATATATGTCCCATCCAGCTTACTATAGTTCATTCTTCCTAGGGACCCTCCTGTGTAGGAGCAAGAGTCACTTCAGAAGAAATTTTGATTTTCATAGTGAAATCCAGAGAAAGGTATAGGAGTGTACCTATGGAAAGACAGGTTTGGAAAGACCATTGTTGTATAATGGAGGTTGCCAGGTTTATCTGTAGATTTCAATGTGAGAGAAGGTGGAAAAAGAGTCACCCTTTCTTAAGAAAAAAAAGAGAAGAAAAGGAAATGGAACCTTTGGGGATGAATCGGGTTTCAGTTGAGGCTGGGAAACAGCAGTAATCTCAGCTGGTTATGGCAGGTAAAAGGCAGTTTAGTGTAGAATAATGTTTTCAGAGGGCACACAGGAGAGGTTTGAGAGGGGCAGGTGAAATAGGAGGCTGGGACAGGGGTGAAGCAACAGAGAACCTGGGAAAGGGAATATGTGAGAAGATGAGTGTCTTGTTCAGAGGGAAATGCCAACTTTTGCAGAAATGTTAAGATGAAAAAGAATAACTCAGGAATTTCAAGGATAACCTACCAGGGGGGTTCAGTACATTCATTTGTGTCTTCGGGAATATTCTACTACAGTCAGCTGCTTAGCTAAAGATTTAGGTGCGAATGACTTAATTAAGATGGTACTCCCAGGAGAAACCAGTTAGGGAGTTGGGTGGCCAGCCTGCTAGGTGGGATGAGAACATAACCCAGGTGAGCCTAGGACATGCAAAAAGTAGTTGCCTTGGGCTTTTGGGAAATTTCTAAACAAGAGGTGCTGGCTGAAAATACTATTTTCACTGGAATTTGAAAGTGTGCGGAAGTCAAGCCCAGGAGACTCTCGCAGCTGTGTTATTACCACAGGAAAGCTGGACTGCATGTGGAGCAAAGCAGAGACATAGGACTCAGTGATATGATTCTTGGATGAAATTGGTCTGAGGCTTCCCTGATAGCTCAGTTGGTAAAAAATCCGACTGTAATGAAGGAGACCTTGGTTCAATTCCTGGGTTGGGAAGATCCGCTGGAGAAGGGATAGGCTACACTCCAGTATTCTTGGGCTTCCCTTGTGGCTCAGCTGGTAAAGAATCTGCCTGCAGTGTGGGAGACCTAGGTTCAATCCCTGTGTTGGGAAGATCCCCTGAAGAAGGGAAGGGCTACCCACTCCAGTATTCAGCCCTGGAGAACTCCATGGACTAAGCCACAGGACTGGAAAAGGTCAGTTTTCATTCTTCCATCCCAAAGAAAGGCAATGCCAAAGAATGTTCAAACTATCGCAAATTTGCACTCATCTCACACACTAGCAAAGTAATGTTCAAAAATCTCCAAGCCAGGCTTCAACAGTGAGCCGAGAATTTCAAGATGTTCAAGTTGTATTTAGAAAAGGCAGAGGAACCAGAGATCAAATTGCCAACATATGCTGCATCATCGAAAAAGCAAGAGAGTTCCAGAAAAACATCTGCCTTATTGACTATGCCAAAGCCTTTGACTGTGTGGATCACAACAAACTGTAGAAAATTCTTCAAGAGATGGGAGTACCAGACCACCTGACCTGCCTCCTGAGAAATCTGTATGCAGGTCAAGAAGCAACAGTTAGAACAGGACAGGGAACAATTGACTGGTTCCAAATTGGGAAAGGAGTACATCAAGGCTGTATATTGTCACCCTGCTTATTTAACTTATATGCAGAGTACATCATGCGAAATGCCGGAATGAATGAAGCACAAGCTAGACTCAAGATTGCAGGGAGAAATATCAATATCCTCAGAAGTGCAGATGACACCACCCTTATGGCAGAAAGTAAAGAAGAACTAAAGAGTCTCTTGATGAAAGTGAAAGAGGAGAGTGAAAAATCTGGCTTAAAACTCACATTCAGAAAACTAAGATGATGGCATCCAGTCCAATCACTTCATGGCAAATAGATGGGGAAACAATGGAAACAGTGACAGACTTTATCTTTTTGGGCTCCAAAATTACTGCAGATTGTGACTGCAGCCATGAAATTAAAAGATGCTTGCTCCTTGGAAGAAAAGCTATGACCAACCTAGACAACATATTAAAAAGCAGAGACATTTCTTTGCTGACAAAGGTCCCTTTGTTATGGATGTTAGAGCTGGACTATAAAGAAAGCTGAGCGCCAAAGAATTGATGCTTTTGAACTGTGGTGTTGGAGAAGAATCTTGAGAGTTCCTTGGACTGCAAGGAGATCCAACCAGTCAATCATAAGGGAAATCAATCCGTCCTGAATATTCATTGGAAGGACTGATGCTGAATCTGAAACTCCGATACTGTGGCCACCTGATGTGAAGAACTGACTCATTGGAAAAGACCCTGATGCTGGGAAAGATTGAAGGCAGGAGGAGAAGGGGATGACAGAGGATGAGATGGTTGGATGGTATCACCAGCTCAATGGACATGAGTTTGAGCAAGCTCTGGGAGTTGGTGATGGACAGGGAAACCTGGCGTGCTGCAATCCATGGGGTCGCAGAGCCGGACATGACTGAGTGACTTTCACTTTCCAAAATTTTCAGTTATGTTTCTCAGAAAATTTCTTTTGTTTTCTAAGCCAGTTCGTTCCAGAGTTTTCTTGTTATTACTGGCAACAGAATTCTAAATTCTGTTTAAGAACGGTGCCATATTTATCTAAATGTCATTTAATCTTGGGATTGAAAGTAATGAAAAATGACTAATGACATTAAATAGTCAGTCTTCTGACACAGCTGAAATATTACATAGCATTAAATGAAAAAGATTTTTCCATTCCCATTGAAAAGGAAAAAGGAAATTATACATTCACCAATATCTCGTCTAATTTGTCTTCTGGCCTTGCAATTTGTCTTTTTTAAAAATTTGACCTAGGTCTTCTAAACCAATTTTCCCCATTGAATTTAGCTTTTTATTTTATGTGCAAAACAACTCCATATCCTAAGTGTGGACGTCGGTTACGGTTCTGAGTTTAGTACATTGCTATGCTTTTAGTGTTGCATACACTGACATGGTTCTGCAGGTTCTTCATATCTCTGAAGGGCCTTTTACCATTCATTCGTCTGCTCTGTGAATCCCCAAGATGTGATAGCAGAAATTGCTGGATTCCAAGGATGCCCTTGCTTTATTTTTCTACTTTTCTTTTCTGAAGCGTCAAAGCATGTCTGTTGTTTTTAGGGGCATTTACTTTCTTCGACAACTGTCTTCTTTCAGGTACCTCCTGTTCAACTCAAAACTCTCTCCCTGTATTTTTTTAAATTTTTTTTTTTAATTGGAGCATAATGGCTTTACAATATTGTATTGGGTGGACACAGTGGGGACAGGAGTGGGTGGAACAAATTGAGAGGATAGCATTGAAACACGTGTATTACCAGATGTAAAAAGACAGACAGCCGGTAGAAATTTGCTGCGTGGCAGAGGGAACTCAAATCCAGCGTCCTCTCCGTATTTCTCTCCCACCACTTGAAGTTGGCTGTATTTCTCTCTCCACCTCCAGTTGTTTCAAGTGTCCTTGTCTCTTTCTTGCTTTCTTCCTTAGGCTGCTATGAGAGACTGCATCGCTCCTCTTTCCCTTTGGGCATTTTAAGAGTGGCCCACAAAAAGCAGGCAGCCTTGAGATCATCTTGCCTCCTCTTCTCTTTTTTCACTCATCAGCATATTTTATTTCCCATTCCCGCCTGCCTCCCTGGTCTCTTTCCCTTTTGCTTCCAGTTGTTTTTTTTTATTTTTATTATTATTTTTTTTTATTAGTTGGAGGCTAATTACTTCACAACATTTCAGTGGGTTTTGTCATTCATTGATATGAATCAGCCATAGATTTACACGTATTCCCCATCCCGGTCCCCCCTCCCACCTCCCTCTCCACCCGATTCCTCTGGGTCTTCCCAGTGCACCAGGCCCGAGCACTTGTCTCATGCATCCCACCTGGGCTGGTGATCTGTTTCACCATAGATAGTATACATGCTGTTCTTTTGAAATATCCCACCCTCACCTTCTCCCACAGAGTTCAAAAGTCTGTTCTGTATTTCTGTGTCTCTTTTTCTTTTTGCATATAGGGTTATCGTTACCATCTTTCTAAATTCCATATATATGTGTTAGTATGTTGTAATGTTCTTTATCTTTCTGGCTTACTTCACTCTGTATAAGGGGCTCCAGTTTCATCCATCTCATTAGGACTGATTCAAATGAATTCTTTTTAACGGCTGAGTAATATTCCATGGTGTATATGTACCACAGCTTCCTTATCCATTCATCTGCTGATGGGCATCTAGGTTGCTTCCATGTCCTGGCTATTATAAACAGTGCTGCGATGAACATTGGGGTGCACGTGTCTCTTTCAGATCTGGTTTCCTCAGTGTGTATGCCCAGAAGTGGGATTGCTGGGTCATATGGCAGTTCTATTTCCAGTTTTTGAAGAAATTTCCACACTGTTTTCCATAGTGGCTGTACTAGTTTGCATTCCCACCAACAGTGTAAGAGGGTTCCCTTTTGCTTCCAGTTGTTTTTAATCCGAGTGACTCATTTGCTGAGAGCGTCACTTGAGCTCAGTAGTCCTGGGTGTTGCTTGTGCATCATAAAAGGTAAGGCAAATTTAATCTGCATAACTGAGCCAAGGTATTTGGATAGTAGTTTCATTTTGGAAGAAAGCGGAGATGCGTGATGGGTTTAGGAAATAATGTTAGTAAGAGTTTGAGGTTTGGTTTCTGTGTTACTGTTTATGCTGCAGCTGTAGTTGTTCAGCTCCTGAGTGGGGTCCTACTCTTTGTGACCCCACGGATGTAGCATGCCAGGCTCCTCCACTATCTCCCGGAGTCCGCTCACATTCATGTCCATTGAATTGGTCATGCTTTCTAACCGTCTCATCCTTTGCCACCCCTTTCTCCTTTTATCATCAGTCGTTCCCAGTAGCAGGGTCTTTTCCAATGAGTAGGCTCTTTGCATCTGATGGCGAAAGTATTGGAGCTTCAGCCACAGTCCTTCCAGTGAATATTCAGGATTGATTTCCTTTAGGATTGACACGTTTGATTTGCTTGCAGTCCACAGGACCCTCAAGAGTCTTCTCCAGCACCACAGTTCGAAAGCATCAATTCTTCCTTTGGCGCTCAGCCTTCTTTATGGTCCAAATCTCACATCCCTACATGACTACTAAAAAAACCCTAGCTTTGTACAGACTTTTGTCAGCAAAGTGATGTCTCTGCTTTTGAATATGCTGTCTAGGTTTGTCACAGCTTTCCTTCCAAGGAGCAAGTGTCTTTTAATATTATGGCTACAGTCACTGTCTGCAGTGATTTTGGAGCCCAAGAAAATAAAATATGTCACTGCTTCCACTTTCCCCCTCTGTTTGCCGTGAAGTGATGGACCGGATGCCATGACCTTGCATGATCAGCTGCTTCAGTCATGTCCTGCTCTTTTCAACCCTGTGGACTGTAGCACGTCAGACTCCTCTGTCCACGGGGACTCTCCAGGCAACAATACTGGGTTAGGTTGCCATTTCCTTCTCCAGGGGATCTTGCTGACCCAGGGATTGAACCCATGTCTCTTATGTTTCCCACATTGGCAGGCATGTTCTTTACCGCTGAAAATGAAAGTGAAATTGCTCAGTCGTGTCCGACTCTTTGCGCCCCCATGGATTGCAGCCTAAGAGGCTCCTCTATCCATGGGATTTTCCAGGCAGGAATACTAGAGTGGGTTGCCATTTCCTTCTCCAGGAGATCTTCCCAACCCAGGGATCGAACCCGGGTCTCCCTCATTGTAGGCAGACACTTTACCGTCTGAGCCACCAGGGAAGTCTTTACCACTAGCACCTCCTAAACAGTGATTTTAGTTTATTTTAGCAATCTCAATATCTAATAGAGGATTATTTAACTTAATTTCAATATACAGTCATTAAAAGAAAAGAGAAATAGAAACAATAGAGAGGAGTAACAGCATATACATCACCAAATGGGGCCAAATGTCATCCTAACTTAAGCAGCATGCCGGAAAGTCCCGAGTAACAGCAATCTGGAATCCCAACTAAGAAAAGGTCCCAGGCAGTGTGTTCACTCCATGAATGAGACTTCAGTTTTGGGAGTTCCTGCTTATAATCTGAGACCACAAACTGATATCATCATCAGTTTCTGCACAAAAATGTAGCTCTTGTTTTACTTTAACATTTTTACAATGCTGTTTATCTTGCGAGTCATAGGATTTTGTAAGAACCCTGGCGTGATTGGTCAAGCCTCCAAGGGCTTCAGAATTCCACAGCCCACTCCCTTTCTTATCTAAAGTGCTCCCTGAATCGCTGACCTTGCAGGCAGCAGTGGAAACTGGGCAGTGGCCAGGCATGAAAGAAACAAGGTCAGAGGATTGCTCTCCTGCTTCTGAAGCCTGAGCCAAGACTTCTTCCATTTTAACTTCCCAAACAGTCGACCTCCTGATTGTTTATGCTGAAGAGCATGGGAATAATGCAAAGTAACATGAGCAGTCTTGTTAATTCTGTAGGACAAATAGCAATTCCAGATGGTCAAAAGAAACAAGATGATCAAAGAAATAAGCCATGGATTAAGCAGTGCAGAAAACCATTCCTGAGCAGTAGTAGGTGTAGTAAGTAACAAGTCCCACCATGAATAAGAAGTATGTTTTTGTACATTAACTCCTATATCCATTAAGATATCAGCTATAATAGTAACAACAGAATGTTCTATCAAGGTACAGTTATGTTTTTTTCCTTTTGTAATTGTAATACTTTGTAATTTTGTAGTTTTGTAATACTTTGGTTTCTTTGCAAAATCTTACATAGGGGTTCTAAAGAAAAGCTAATATCAGGAATGGATAAAGTAGGAAATAGCAATTGAGTCGATTACACCTGAGCTTTCATAGGGGGCGGGGTGGAATATTAAATAGGTGGTCCCCTTCCAATATAAAAGCCCAACATGTGTTAGGCATTCAGAGAAAGGGGTTCCTAAGTGATCTGTAGAGGTAGTGTTTGCATCATCAGTTATAATACGTCCTAATTGAGGGGCTGTTTTAAAAACTGTGTTGTAGGTTTTGGAGGACACAGTCCATTCACAATAGTTGATGGAGTTCTCCCGTAAGCGGGGTTCCTCAAATGTGAGAAGTTGGTCCACATAGACTGACAAGGCTAATGAGAGATCGCTATCAGTAAGTGGGTGAGACTATAAAGTAACACGTGACATTAACATATTTATACTTATCTTCAAGCTTGAGCTGTGTTTTTACCGATGCCGTTTCATCTTGGCAGACAGGTAAATTTTGTCCATAGAAAGGAAAAGTTAAGAAATGGCAGGCCTTGTTTGCTGGGCAGGTGAAGCTATCCTGAGCTCAGGTCCAGTTCAGGTTTCTCTAGCTGAAGATTCATCTATAGTTTTCTTCATATTTCTCTTTTAATGGTCGCATATCCTTGAATGTTGAGGCATGAATGACAACTCACAGTACAGTCAGCCTTCCAAGAGTAACCTATTCATGAGAATAACAGTGAGTTTGTGGTATATATTTTCATTTTTTTGGCAGAGGGGGGGTGTCCAGGAATCATCACTAATACAGTTTTATCCTTCCCCTGAGAAATCACATCAGCAGGTATGGGAATACCACTAGGCTGCTTCACTCAGACTTTAACTCTGATTGCATGTATTTCTTTTCTTTTTTTTTTTAAAGTAAAAGATCATCCTTTGTCCAGTTGTGTTTAAACATTGCTGCTCATTAAAGTCACATCTGGAGCTTTGGAGAAAAAAACAATATCTGGGCATTTGTATTTATCAAAAAAGTCAAAATAATTCTAATGTGCATCTGGACTTTAAAAAGTTATTATAGGTTTTTCTATTGAATGTTTTAGTGATATAGAATTCTATTATTTTCTGTGGACCAGTCATGATACAATGATATTAAAACAGATAATAGCTACATAATCACAAACATAATAGAGGATGTTTATCAGTTTTCATGATCAATAGCCAAACAGAAAATAAAAAATAATTACAATTGCAAACCATAATGGAAACATGATTGACCTAAAATATAAAATAATTACATACAATCTGGGTGGTTAAGTAGAGAGATGTGGTAAGTGGAAGTGCGTATATGCACATTTTTCATCCACCCAGCCAATCTATGTCTTTTGGTTGGTGCATTTAATCCATTTACAGTTAAGGTAATTATTGACCTGTATGATTCTATTACCATTTTCTTAATCATTTTGGGTTTATTTTTTATAGATCTTTTCATTCTTTTCTGTTTCCTGCCTAGAGAAGTTCCTTTAGTATTTGTTGTAAAGCTGTTTAGATGGTGTTGCATTCTCTTCACTTTTGCTTGTCTCTAAAACTTTTGATTTTCTCCATGAAATCCAATTGAGAATTTTGCTGGATAGAATATTCTTGGTTGTGGGTTCTACTGTTTCATCACTTTAAGTATATCATGTCATTCCCTTCTGACTTGCAGAGTTTCTGTTTAGACATCGGCTGATAATCTTACGTGAGTTCCCTTGTATGTTATTTATTGTTTTAAATATTTTATCTTTGTCTTTAATTTTTGTCATTTTCATTACTATGTATCTCAGTGTGTTCCTCCTTGGGTTTATCCTCCCTGGGACCCTTCATGCTTGCTTCCTGGACTTGGCTGACTATTTCCTTTCTCATGTTAGGGAGGTTTTCAGCTATCATCTCTTCAAATATTTTCTCAAGTCTGTTCTATCTCTTTTCTTCATCTGGGACCCCTATAATGTGAATGTTGGTGCACTTAATGTCCCAGAGGTCTCTTAAGCTGTCTTCATTTCTTCTCATTATTTTCTCTATATTTTGTTTTATGGCAATGATTTCCACCATTCTTTCTTCCAGAGCACGAATCCATTCTTCTGCCTCAGTGATTCTGCTATTGATTCCTTCCAGTGTATTGTTCCTGTCTGTTTTTATTTTTTTAGTTCTTATAGGGCTTTGGTAAGCAATTCTCACATCTTTTCCATTCTTTTTCTAAAATCCTGGATCATCTTCACTATTATTCTGAATTCTTGTTCTGGAAGGTTGCCTGTCTCCACTTCATTTAGCTGTTTTTCTAAGGTTTTATCTTGTCCCTTCATCTAGGACATAATCCTCTGCCTTTTCTTTTTGATTAACTCTGTGATGTGGTTTTCATCCTGGTGGCTGCAGGATTGTAGTTCTTCTTGCTCCTTCTGCCTCACCTTTGGTGAATGAGGCTAAGAGGCTTGTGTAAGCTTCCTGATGGGAGGGACTGGCTGTGGGTAAAATTGCATCTTGCTCTGGTGGGCGGGGCTGTGCTCAGTAGAACTTTAATCTGATTATCTGCTGATGGGTAGTGATGCCCTCTCTCACTGTTAGCTATTTGGCCTGAGGCAACCCTGCCCTGGTATCTACAGCTCTATCACAAGTTTAATGGTCATCTCCAAGGGCTCATGCAAAGAGGCATCTCCCAGGGCTGCTGCTGCCAGTACCTCTGTCCCTGTGACAAGCCAATGCCAATGCACGCCTCCACAGAAGACCCTCCAACACTAGTAGGTAGGTCTGATTCAGTCTCCTGTGGGGTCACTGCTTTCCCCTGGGTCCTAGTATGCACAGGATTTAGTCTGTGACTTCCAAGAATGGAGTCTCTGTTTCCCCTAGTTGTGTGGAAGTCCTGTAATCAAATCTTGCTGGCCTTCAAAGTCAGATTCCCTGGGGATTCCTAATTCATTTGCCAGATCCTCAGGCTGGGAAGCCTGACATGCGTGGGGCTCAGAACCTTCACAACAGTGGAAGAATTTCTTTGGTATTATCGTTCTCCAGTTTGTGGGTCGTCCAGCCAGCAGGCGTGGGATTTGACTTTATCTTGTTTGCACCCCTCCTACCATCTCATTGTGGCTTCTCCTTTATCTTTGGACATAGGATATCTTTTTTTGTGGGTTCCAGTGTCCTCCTGTCAATAGTTGTTCAACAGTTAGTTGTTATTTTGGTCGTCTCACTGGAGGAGATGAACACATGTCCATCTATTCTGCCATCTTGAACCAATCCCCAGTGTGTATAACTGATGTTATTTTTTTTTAATGTTGAGTTTCAAGTCAGCTTTTTAATTCTTCCTTTTCACCCTCATCAAGAGGCTCTTTAGTTCCTCTTCACTTTCTGCCATTATAGTGGCATCATCTACATTTCTGAGATTGTTGATATTTCTCCTGGAAATCTTGATTCCAGTTTCTGATTCATCCAGCCCAATATTTCTCATGATAATAAGTTAAACAAACAGGGTGACAATATACAACCTTGTCATACTCCTTTCCCAATTTTGAACCAAATTATTGTTCCATGTCTGGTTCTAATGTTGCTTCTTGACTTGCATACAAGTTTCTCAGGAAACAGGTAAGGTGGTCTAATACACTAATCTCTTTAAGAATTTTCTGTGGTTTGTTGTAATCAACACAGTCAGTGCTGTTAGCATAGTCAATGAGTTAGAAGCAGATGTTTTTTTTCTGGAACTCCCTTGATTTCTCCATGATCCAACAAATGCTGGAAATTTGATCTCTGGTTCCTCTGCTTTTCTAAACCCAGCTTGTACATCTGGAAGTTCTTAGTTCACATACTGCTGAAGTGTAGCTTGAGGGATTTTGAGCATTATCTTACTAGCATGTTAAATGAGTGCAATTTTATGGTACTTGGAACTTTCTTTAGCACTGCCCTTATTTGGGGTTGGAATGAAAACTGACTTTTTCCAGTCCCATGGCCACTGCTGAGTTTTCCAAATTTGCTGACATGTTGAGTGCAGCACTTTCACAGCATCATCTTTTAGGATTTTAAATAGCTCAGCTGGAATTCCATCACCTGCACTAGCTTTGTTCATAGTGATGCTTCCTAAGGCCCACTTGACTTCACACTCCAGGATGTCTGGCTCTGGGTGAGTGGCCACACCATCATAGTTACTCAGATCATTATAACCTTTCTGTATAGTTCCTATGCTCTGTTAGGTCCTAGTCCATCCTCTCCTTTATTGTGCCCATCCTTGCGTGAAATGTTCCTTGATTTTTATATTCACATCTAATTCACACAAGAATATATATACTTTCTAGTTACACAGATCTGCTTTTTACAGTTGTGAAATGGGTTTTAATATGAAGATCTGGTTCAAGGAGAAAATCCCTCACTTTATTTTCTATCACTATGTAATTGGTCTGAAATGATAAGCACTGGATTAACTGAAATCTAAATACTTTTCTGTGCATGTGTCCAGCTACATGCTTTTATTTTGGTCACAGTTTTTTGAGACAGACAATATTTTATTAACAACTTTGCATCTCCCCCAACTTTGATGCCTTGCTCATTTACTTTGATTTGTTCAGTTTACAGCTTGAAGACTTTTTGATTTAGACAATTTAAGACATTCAGTTCTGTTCAAGGCAAGTAATAGAATTTTTTTTTTAATTAGCTTTTTTCTTTTCTCCAATTCCATTGTGGTCACGTCCTTAGTATTTCCTTTCTGCAAGGGGTTTTTCTCAGGTGAGGAAAGTACCTTTACCTAGTGCTGGTAACTCAGAAAAGAATATGCAACAGCATGTCCTGCAATTGAAGGGAGAGGGAATAGAAAGGAATAGGTGATAAGGTGTTCTTTCCTTCCACTTTTCCTTCTGAGGCTCCATTTCCTTCCAACCTGGCAGGAAAATAGCACCAATTGATAGGGGGAAAAAATCATGGAATCCACACTCTCTGTGAACTTAGAGTCCTCCTTTTTTCCTTTTCTTTATCCCTGTCTCTTGGTTGCTTGAATGGTTTAGGGGGGGAAAAAAGTAAACTGTCACCTCCCCTCCCCTTTTAATATGCAGCAGTTTAATTAGGGTATGTCTTGGTCCTGAGTATTCTGTATCACTATTTCTGGAACACAGGATGTTCTTTTAATCAAAATTCAATTTTGTCTTCATTTCAGAAATTTTTTTGGTTTTTTTCTTTGATTTATCAGGATATCTCAAATCTTTCTGTACTATGGTATGAAATAAGAGAAGGTTCTAATCATGATGTCATCTTCCTCTGATTCCTGGCATAGAGTCCTAAAACCCTGGTAATTTCCTAGGGAAAAGGAACACTAGGACTATCTCTAGTTCTGATAATTGTCTTTGATGTCCTTTCTGACACAGAGCTCCTGAAACCCCTGCAGATTCCTGAGTAATAAAAATACTAGGAATGTCTTTTGTTCTAATAAGGCAACTCTTGGTGGACTCTTCAATGGCTCCTGGATGGGAACTGGTCCCCAGAAAGATCAGCAAGGCTAGAGAGCCTGGCCCCCCACTTCACTGAGAGAAAGGACAAAGGCCAAAAATAGTTAATCCATGATCACACCTAGTAATGAAGCCTCCATAAAATTTCCAATTCTGTGGGGCTCAGAGAGTTTCCTGAAGGGTGACCACATTCACATGCCAGTAGGGCTGGTACATCCCAGCTCCGTGTGGACGTCCCAGAAGCTCCCGCACTTGGGGCCCTCCCAGACATCGCCCGTGTATCTCTTCATCTGACTCTCTTCTTTATCACATCCTTTCACCAACTGACAAAGATGAGAGTTTCCTTGAGTTCTGTGAGCTACTCCACCAAATAATCAAATCTAATGGGGAGGAGGTTATGGGAATCTCCAATTTATAGCCAAGTCAGACAGAATTTATGGGTAACCTAGGGACCTACTACTGGAGATTGGCCTCTGAAGTAGGGGACAGTCTCATGGGACTGAATGAGTCCTTCACCTGTGGAACCTGACAATACAATATCTCTAGTAAATAGTGTTAGAATGTAGTTAAATCATAACAGTACCCAGCTGGTGTAACAGAGTTGCTTTGATGAGGCAAAATCCCCCACACATTTGATGACCAAAAGTGTCAGCAGTAAACTTTTCTGTGTTAATAGTAAAGAAGGCACATGGGGAAAACTGTAGGTTTTTTTATTTTTATTTTTTAAATTAATTTATTTCTTTTAATTGGAGGCTAATTACTTTACAATATTGTAATGGCTTTCGCCATACATCGACACAAATCAGCCATGGGTGTACACGTGTCCCCCATCCTAAACTCCCTTCCCACCTCCCTCCCCATCCCATCAATCAGGGTCATCCCAGTATACTGGCCCTGAGTGCCCTGTTGCATGCATTGAACTTGGATTAGTGATCTGTTTCACATGTGATAATGTACGTGTTTCACTGCTATTCTCTCAAATCATCCCACCCTTGCCTTCTCCCACAGAGTCCAAAAGTCTGTTCTTTACATCTGTGTCTCTTTTGCTGTCTCGCATATAGGGTCTTTGTTTCTAAATTCCATATATATGCGATAATATACTGTATTGGTATTTTTCTTTCTGACTTCACTCTGTATAATAGGGTGCAGTTCCATCCACCTCATTAGAACTGATTCAAATGCGTTCTTTTTAATAGCTGAGTAATATTCCATTGTGTATATGTACCACAGCTTTCTTATTCATTCATCTGCTGATGGGCATCTAGGTTGCTTCCATGTCCTGGCTATTATAAACAGTGCTGTGATGAACATTGGGGTACACGTGTCTCTTTCAATTCTGGTTTCCTTGGTGTGTATGCCCAGCAGTGGGATTGCTGAGTTGTATGACAGTTGTATTTCCATTTTTTTAAGGAATCTCCACACTCTTCTCCATAGTGGCTGTACTAGTTTGCATTCCCACCAACAGTGTAAGAGGGTTCCCTTTTTTCCACACCCTCTCTAGCATTTGTTTGTAGACTTTTGGATAGCAGCCATTCTAACTGGCGTGAGATGGTACCTCACTGTGGTTTCGATTTGCATTTCTCTGATAATGAGTGATGTTGAGCATCTTTTCATGTGTTTGTTAGCCATCTGTATGTCTTCTTTGGAGAAATGTCTGTTTAGTTCTTTGACCCTTTCTTTGGTTGGGTCGTTTATTTTTCTGGAATTGAGCTGCATGAGCTGCTTGTATATTTTTGAGATTAATTCTTTGCCAGTTGCTTCATTAGCTATTATTTTCTCCCAATCTGAGGGCTGTCTTTTCACCTTGCTTATAGTTTCCTTTGTTGTGCAAAAGCTTTTAAGTTTAATTAGGTCCCATTTGTGTATTTGTGCTTTTATTTCCATTACTCTGGGAGGTGGGTCATAGAGGATCTTGCTGTGATTCATGTCAGAGAGTGTTTTGCCTATGTTCTCCTCTAGGAGTTTTATAGTTTCTGGTCTTACATTTAGATCTTTAATCCATTTTGACTTTATTTTTGTATATGCTGTTAGAAAGTGTTCTAGTTTCATTCTTTTACAAGTGGTTGACCAGTTTTCCCAGCACCACTTGTTAAAGAGATTGCCTTTTCTCCATTGTATATTCTTGCCTCCTTTGTCGAAGATAAGGTGTCCATAGGTGCGTGGATTTATCTCTGGGCTTTCTATTTTGTTCCATTGATCTATGTTTCTGTCTTTGTGTCAGTACCATACTGTCTTGATTACTGTAGCTTTGTAGTATAGTCTGAAGTCAGGCAGGTTGATTCTTCCAGTTCCATTCTTATTTATCAGATTGCTTTGGCTATTTGAGGTTTTTTGTATTTTTATACAAATTGTGAAATTATTTGTTCTAGTTCTCTAAAAAAATACCATTGGTAGTTTGATAGGGATTGCATTGAATCTATAGATTGCTTTGGGTTGTATACTCATTTTCACTATATTGATTCTTCTGGTCCATGAACACGGTATGTTTCTCCATCTGTTTGTGTCCTCTTTTGATTTCTTTCATCAGTGTTTTATAGTTTTCTATGTATAGGTCTTTTGTGTCTTTAGGTAGATTTATTCCTAAGTATTTTATTCTTTTTGTTGCAGTGATGAATGGAATTGTTTCCTTAATTTCTCTTTCTGTTTTCTCATTGTTAGTGTATAGGAATGCAAGGGATTTCTGTATATTAATTTTATATCCTGCAAGTTTACTATATTCATTGATTAGCTCTAGTAATTTGCTGGTGGTATCTTTAGGGTTTTCTATGTAGAGGATCATGTCATCTGCAAACAGTGAGAGTTTTACTTCTTCTTTTCCAATCTGGATTCCTTTTATTTCTTTTTCTTCTCTGACTGCTTTAGCTAAAACTTCCAAAACTATGTTGAATAGTAGTGGTGAGAGTGGGCGCCCTTGTCTTGTTCCCGACTTTAGGGGAAATGCTTTCAATTTTTCACCATTGAGTATAATGTTTGCTGTGGGTTTATCATATATGGCTTTTATTATGTTGAGGTATGTTCCTTCTGTGCCTGCTTTCTGGAGGGTTATTTTTTTTAATCATAACTGGATATTGAATTTTGTCAAAGGCTTTCTCTGCATCTATTGAGATAATCATATGGTTTTTATCTTTCTTTTTTTTTTTTTTTGGTTTTTATCTTTCAATTTGTTAATGTGGTGTATCACATTGATTGATTTGTGAATACTGAAGAATCTTTGCATCCCTGGGATTTTAAAGCCCACTTGGTCATGATGTGTGATCTTTTTAATATGTTGTTGGATTCTGCTTGCTAGAATTTTGTTAAGGAGTTTTGCATCTATGTCCATCAGTGATATTGGCCTGTAGTTTTCTTTTTTTGTGTGGCATCCTTGTCTGGTTTTGGTATTAGGGTGATGGTGGCCTCATAGAATGAATTTGGCAGTTACCCTTCCTCTGCAATTTTCTGGAAGAGTTTAAGTAGGATAGGTGTTAGCTCTTCTCCAAATTTTTGGTAGGTTTCACCTGTGAAGCCATCTGGTCCTGGGCTTTTTGGTTTGTTGGAAGATTTTTGATTTCAGAGTTGATGTCTGTGCTTGTGATGGGTCTGTTAAGATCTTCTATTTCTTCCTAATTCAGTTTTGGAAGGTTATACTTTTCTAAGAATTTGTCCATTTCTTCCAAGTTGTCCATTTTATTGGCATAGAGGTGCTGGTAGTAGTCTCTTATGATCCTTTGTATTTCTGTGTTGTCTGTTTTGATTTCTCCATTTTCATTTCTAATTTTGCTGATTTGATTCTTCTCCCTTTTTTTCTTGATGAGTCTGGCTAATGGTTTGTCTATTTTATTTATCTTCTCAAAGAACCAGCTTTCAGTTTTGTTGATTTTTGCTGTAGTCTCCTTTGTTTCTTTTTCATTTATTTCTGTCCTAATTTTTATGGTTTCTTTCCTTCTACTAACCCTGGGGTTCTTAATTTCTTCTTTATCTAGTTGCTTTAGGTGTAGAGTTAGCTTATTTATTTGATTTTTCTCTTGTTTCTTGAGGTAAACCTGTATTGCTATGAACCTTCCCCTTTAGCAGTGCTTTTACTGAATCCCATAGGTTTTGGGTTGTCATGTTTTCATTTTCATTTGTTTCTATGCATATTTTGGTTTTTTTCATTTCTTATGTGATTTGTTGGTTATTCAGAAGTGTGTTGTTTAGCCTCCATATGTTTGTATTTTTAATAGCTTTTTTTCCCCTATTGCTGACATCTAATTTTACTGCATTGTGGTCAGAAAAGATGCTTGAAATGATTTCAGTTATTTTGAATTTACCAAGGCTAGATTTATGGCCCAGGATGTGATCTATCCTGGAGAAGGTTCCATGTGCACTTGAGAAAAAGGTGAAATTCGTTGTTTTGGGGTAAAATGTCCTATAGATATCAATTAGGTCTAACTGGTCCACTGTATCATTTAAAGTTTGTGTTTCCTTGCTAATTTTCTGTTTAGTTGCTCTATCCATAGTTGTGAGTGGGTTAGTAAAGTCTTCCACTATTATTGTGTTACTATTAATATCCCCTTTCATACTTGTTAGCATTTGCCTTACATATTGTGGTGCTCCTATGTTGGGTGCATATATAATTGTTATATCCTCTTCTTGGATTGATCCTTTGATCATTATTTAGTGTCCATCTTTGTCTCTTTTAACAGCCTTTGTTTTAAAGTCTATTTTATCTGATATGAGTATTGCTACTCCTGCTTTCTTTTGTTCTCCATTTGCATGAAATATCTTTTTCCCACCCTTAGCTTTCTGTCTGTATGTGTCCCTTGTTTTGAGGCAGGTCTCTTGTAGACAGCATATATAGGGGTCTTGTTTTTGTATCCATTCAGCCAGTCTTTGTCTTTTGGTTGGGGCATTCAACCCATTTACATTTAAGGTAATTATTGATAAGTTATGATCCCCTTTCCATTTACTTTGTTGTTTTGGGTTCAAATTTATAAACGTTTTCTGTGTTTCCTGTCTAGAGAAGATCCTTTAGCATTTGTTGAAGAGCTGGTTTGGTGGTGCTGAATTCTCTCAGCTTTTGCTTGTCTGTAAAGTTTTTATTTCTCCTTCATGTTTGAGTGAGATCCTTGCTGGGTACAATAATCTGGGTTGTAGCTTTTTCTCTTTCATCACTTTAAGTATGTCCTGCCATTCCCTCTGGCCTGAAGAGTTTCTATTGAACAATCAGCTGTTATCCTTATGGGAATCCCCTTGTGTGTTATTTGTTGTTTTTCCTTTGCTGCTTTTAATATTTGCTGTTTGTGTTTGACCTTCATTAATATGATTAATATGTGTCTTAGGGTATTTCGCCTTGGGTTTATCCTGTTTGAGACTCTCTGGGTTTCTTGGACTCGGGTAGTTATTTCCTTTCCCATTTTAGGGAAGTTTTCAACTCTTATCTCCTCAAGTATTTTCTCATGGCCTTTCTTTTTGTCTTCTTCTTCTGGGGCTCCTATGATTCAAATGTTAGGGTGTTTAACATTGTCCCAGAGGTCCCTGAAGTTGTCCTCATTTCTTTTAATTCTTTTTATCTTTTTTCCTCTCTGCTTCATTTATTTCCACCATTCTATCTTCCACCTCACTTATCCTATCTTCTGCCTCAGTTATTCTACTGTTGGTTCCCTCCAAAGTGCTTTTGATCTCAGTTATTGGATTATTCATTATTGACTGACACTTTTTTATTTCTTCTAGGTCCTTGTTAAACATTTCTTGCCTCTTTTCAATCCTTGTCTCTAGTCTATCTGTAACTCCATTTTGTTTTCAAGATTTTGGATCATCTTTACTATCATTATTCTGAATTCTTTTTCAGGTAGACTCCCTATCTCCTCCTCTTTTGTTTGGCTTATTGGGCATTTATCATGTTCCTTTACCTGCTGAATATTTCTCTGCCTTTTCATTTGTTTAGATTGCTGTGTTTGGGGTGGTCTTTCTGTAGACTGGAAGTTTGTGATTCCTCTTTATTGTGGAGGTTGCTCCCTGTGGGTGGGGTTGGACTAGTGGCTTGTCAAGGTTTCCTGGTTAGGGAAGCTTGCATCTGTGTTCTTGTGGGTGGAGCTGGATCTCTTCTCTCTGGAGTGCAATGAAGTGTCCAGTAGTGAGTTTGAGGGTGTCTATGGGTTTGGTGTGACTTTGGGCAGCCTGTATTTTAATGCTCAGGGCTGTGTTCCTGCATTGCTGGAGAATCAGTGCGGTATGTCTTGCTCTGGAACTTGTTGGCTCTTGGGTGGGGCTTGGTTTCAGTGTAAGTATGGAGGCTTTTGGATGAGCTCTTGTTGATTAATGTTTCCTGGAGTCAGGAATTTTCTAGTGTTCTCAAGTTTTGGATTTAAGTCTCCCGCCCTTGGCTTTCCATCTTATTCTTACAGGAGCCTCAAGACTTCTCCATCCATACAGCACAGATAATAAAACGTCTAGGTTAATGGTGAAAAGATTCTCCACAGTCAGGGACACCCAGAGTTAACAGAGTTACATGGAGAAGAGAAGAGGGAGGAGGGAGACAGAGGTGATCAGGAGGAGAAGAGGGGGAATCAAAAGGGGAGAGCACAATCTAGCCAGTGATCAATTCCCTATGTCCTCTCCACAGTCTGGAACACCCAGAGAGATTCACAGAGTTAGGTAGAATAGAGAAGGGGGAGGGAGAAGATAGAGGTGACCTGTGGGAGAAAAGGGAGAATGAAAAGGGGAGAGAGCAATCAAGTCTGTAATCACACCCCTACGTAAAAATGGTTACTGAAGATTAGATTATTAAAGGTACAGAATTGATAACAAATACCAAAAAGCAAAGGTTAAAAATCTAGAGTTGAGGTTAGATTCTGAAAAATACAATATTAAAAATACAAAACAAAATCAATCACAAAAATTATAAAAAATATATATGTGAAATTTGCTTTAAAATAGGGTCTCTTTTTTTTTGGCAAGGTAATAATAGGTTATAAAAATGAAAATTCAAGGAGTAATAAAGAACTTCAAAATAAAAAATTTTAAAAATGATAACAGTAAATATACATCTAGAAATTTCTTTGGAGTAGTTGAGGGCAGTGTGGGGCCAGTTCAGTTTCAGATAGTTCCTTGTTCCAGCTTATACTTCTTCTCGAGGTCTATAGGCCCTTCCAATGCTTAGCCAACGCTAACTACAGGGTTTTCATCTGTTGCCCCTGTCACTTCCAGAGCGGTTCCTGCTGCTTTGTTTATTTTGGCTTCCTCTGTTTGCAAGTCTCTTCAGTGTCTAATTTCCATCCTGACACAAGGCGTGAGGGTGGTGGGTTTTTAAAAAATAATAATAATAATAATAATTGACTTTCAGTAGCATCTCTTTTGTATTTGTGTGTGTGTGTGTGTGAAGTCACTTCATTCATGCCTGACTCTTTGTGACCCCATGGCCTGTAGCCTGCCAGGCTCCTCTGTCCATGGGATTCTCCAGGAAAGAATCCACTGGAGTGGACTGCCATGCCCTTCTCCACGGGATCTCCCCGACCCAGGGATTGAACTCGCATCTCCTGTGACTATTAAATCACAGGTGAATTCTTTACCCCTGAGCCACCGGGGAAGCCCCTTTTGTATTAGTGTGTGTTTGTGTGTGTGTGTGTGTGTGTGTGTGTGTGTGTGTGTGTGTGAGTTGCTCAGTCATGCCCAATTCTTTGCAACCCCATGGACTGCAGCCCACCACATTCCTCTGTCCATGGGATTTTCCAGGCAAAGATGCTGGAGTGGTTTGCCATTTCCCTATCTACCTTTTGTGTTTAGTTAGTTCTGTATTCTTATTCTCTCTCAGAATTTTCATGCTTATTTTGTTTCTTTAGAACTGTAATCCCATTTTACCTTATTATTTCATTTATATTGTTTTTTGTGTGTATTTATTTTATTGTATACATGTTCTGGGTATTACTTTCAAGAAGGTATGGACTGAATGTGTTGGGTTTCCCAAATGAACATTTTGGCCAGCCCAATAAGTGAAGGCTTTCTCTTCTTTGAACTGTTTTATTTTAGATTGGACTTTACATTTTAGTCATTTGTGTGCTATTCTTGAACCCCCAGTCCTTCCTAGACTGTGATATATGTTACATATTTACTGTAACAGTTCTTTATTTTGCTCAGTGATTAGTCAGATTGCTCTAACTGGTATGTGTGTGATGCAGTCTCAATATTTTTTTTTTAATCTAAGACCTGTGATACTATCACAATCACAGGACACCACCTTGCATCAGGGAACTCTTTGAAGGCTGGCTATTTTTTACTCTATCCTTATTTTCTTAGTCTGAGTTATTAGCCAAGGGTAGACTTTAAGCTTTGTGCAGTTCTTTTTAGGTACCTAGGCTGAAGTCTTTTAACCTTCTAAACGTTCCATTCCAGTGTTTACATCTGTTAATTAAAGTGAGTGTGTGTGCGGGTGTGTATAGTTTTCTAAGGGAGAATGTGTCAGAGAGCTTGGATGGTTTCTTTCCATTAAGGATATAGTTGTGTAAGCTCTATTTTTATTGTAGAGTCAGCTCCATTGTTTATGTTTGCATTTCCTTCCTACTACTCCTTAGTCAAGAAAAAAAAGGAGAAAAGTGGTTTCTCTCTAAATTCGGGTTTGTTTCCTAGGGCTCCTATAACAAAGTACCACATGGTGGCATAGAATAACAAACATTCTCTCACAATCAGCTAGAGGTCTGAAATGAAGGTTTCTGCAAGACCACACTCCTTCAGAACCTCTAGGGAAGAATCCTGTCCTGCCTCTTCCAGCTTCTGGTGACTGCTCGTGTTCCTTGGCTTGTGAGTAAAACTCCAGTCTCTGCCTCTATCTTCTCATAGACTTCTTCCCTGTGTGTATATCTGTGTCCTTTCCTGTATCTGTGTTTAGGACATAACCTAATCCTACATGATCTTGTTGTAATCCTTACTTTAATTACATCTGCAGAGACTCTATTTCCAAATAAAGACTCATGGTAGACATGAACTTTGTGGGGACATTGGTCAGCCCCCTATAGGTATGCTAGAAAGAACTTTGAAGATTTTGTTAACATACCCACAAATCTACCAGGTTACTGAGGGTTGGCTGTATCCCCTCTATTAAAGGCCACCACGCTTGTCCTGCAGGGGCTTCCCCAGTGGCTCAGCAGGTGAAGAATCTGCCTGCAATGCAGGAGACACAGGAGATGCTGGTTTAATCCCTGGGTCAGGAAGATCCCCTGGAGGAGAAAATGGCAACCCACTCCAGCATTCTTGCCTGGATAATCCCACGAACAGAGGAGCCTGGCGGGCTACAGTCCAAAGGGTCACAAAGAGTCGGGCACAACTGAGCGACTAAGCTAGCAAGCACGCACGCACGCATGTCCAGGAGACCCCAGTCTCTCTAGATCTGGTAAATTGCTCCTTCAGCCTAAGGCAATAAGTATTTTCTTCTCTGTTGCTAGCTGTGGGGGTGCAGCAGCATCCTTGGTAGTTTCCCTTAACCCTGCCCATAGCTTTGTAAACAACCTCATTAGTAAATTCTTACTACCACAATATATTGTCACATTTGTGTGATTCTTATGATGGATTTTAAAGGTAGTGTTTCTAATTCTTAATTTCTAAGAACTAGAATGGGTTTTTCAGATACATGCTTTGTCACATTAAAAAAACTTTTACTCATTTAATGAGATTTTTAGATTATTTTGTATGCTATCAAGTTTTTCTTTATGTATTCAGATGGAATTTTCAACTTCAATCTTTTAACGTGCTGTACTGACCTGGGTTCTCTAGGAAACAGAACCTGAAGCAAGTATTAAAATGTTGATACTTTATTTGGGACATGCAAACCCAGGGTAGTGAGCGAGCAGGAAGCTGGAAAGAAGGCAGGGGAAGATGGGGAGGTCTATGAAGGACTGGATTACCACGTTGATCCTTTCATGAGTAGCCAGGAAAGAGACCTGGCAGTTCTCTAGGTAACTGCATTCATTCAGCATCAGAAACTTCCTGAATGGATTGCACAGTGAACTGTGTCCCTAAGCAGTACGCAGGAGGATGACGCATGTATCTGCATTCCATCATCTGGTCCCTTTGATGGCAGCTCGGGACTCCAGATTCCATGCTCTGCAGTATGGCATTTCATTCATACCTGGAATCACACATCAAGAATCCTGGCAAGGGTCTGGTTGGCTCAGTTCTGCATGACGATCCAAAGGGAGGGCCTGGTACTCATTAGGGAAGTGACTCATGAGGTCCTAATGGTGATGGTGACGTCTGTGCAGCATTAGAGCTGAAGGGACACCGGAAGAGGCACACACGACTTGGGTCCAGCGCATGTGGTGTTTCACTTTTAGATCCTTCGATTAAACCTCTGGAGTTTTCCTGGAGAAAACTCAGCTTGGTCACCGCGGCAGCTGTGAAAATGTAGGGCTCAGATCTCCTGCTTTGCAGAGTATAACTGAGTGACAGCCGCAGTTGCTACCCTTTGAGCTGTGGCCATGCTAACCACGGGCGCGGTTGATCTCTTCGGATGCTCTGGCATTATTGACTCAGCCGGTGACTGATACAGGCTCATTCCTGAGGGACACGGGGGTCCTCTGATGGGTGACTAGCTGGAGCACATGCAGTGGACTGCTCAGTGGCCTCATCAGAACTTCCTGAGCGTAGCACTGCAGTCTGACGTTCTTTTTGCTCCATCTCCTCTTTTCTCCCCTCCTTTCACACGAGTCTGAAAGCTCTGCTGCCTGCTGTTTGCTCACCTTAACCCTCCACAGGAATTTCCCTCAATAAACCTCATGTTCACATTATCCCACCGTGATGTCTGCTGCTTGGTGGTTATGTGATTAGCACAGTCATGCTCTGTTACCTGTTTAAACATTGTTAGACTTGATGTACTAACATGTTATCTAGATTTCCCTGTCTATTTTCATACAGGAACTCAGTTGATTATATTTTTCTCCACATGCTGTCTTTGCTTGGTTTTAATACCAAGGTGATATTGTCCTTGACGTTTGGTAGAATTCATCTGGAAAACCATCTGGGCCTGCTGAGTAAGTGAGAGAGAGAGAGAGAGAATATAGGAAGGATTTAAAGTACTATCATGATTTTTTTTTTACTAATTATAGGATTCTTTAAGGTTTCTATCTGTGTGTGTGTCTGTGTGTGTAGCAGTTATTTAAAGGAGAAATTCCTAGAAAACTTTTCAAATTGATTTGCAGAAGGTTGCTGATACTATCTTTTCAAATCTCAGCTTTATTTGTAGTTAGGTCACCTTTTCCATAATAATACTTTTTCTTATTTAACTTTGCCAGAAGTCTGTCTGTTGTTCATTTTTAGACTTATCTATCCATCAGTTTTTTTACTTTTCAGTTTTATGTATTCTATTTCATTTATTTCCACTATTTTCCTGTTATTTTCTTTGTTCTTTGGGTATTTTTCCAATTTCTTGGATTTATGTTTATTTCATAAATGTTTAACATATTCATTTTTAATGTGTCTATGACTATAAATTTCCCTTAAAGGATTGCTTTAACTGCCTTTCACATGTTATATATGTTGTATTTTTTTTTTTTTTGTTTGGTCATAATGAAAATTTTAGTTTGGAGTAATTCTAGAGTTACAGGAAAGTTACAAGAATATTAGTGTTCTTATTTACTTTCACCCAGCTTTCCCTATATTAACATCTTACGTAGTTGTGGTTCAGTTGTCAAAACTAAGAAATTAGCAGTGGCAAAATACTACTAACTAAACTACAACTTTTATTTGAATTTCACTAGTTTTCCCGTTATTATTAATTTTGTTTCATCCAGCCCAGAATATCACTTTACATTTAATAGTTATGCCTTCTATAGTGTTCTGTAATGTGGCAGTTTCTCCCTCTTTCCTTACTTTTTGTGACCTTGAGAGTTTTGAGGTGTAATGATCAGATATTTTGTTGACTTTCTCTCAATTTGGCTTTGTCTGGTGTTTCTCTCCTGATTGGGGATTGTGAATTTTGTGCAGAATATTACACCAATGAAGTGCTTTCTTACCATATGAGCGGTACATGATATTCTGGTACCTGCTCACTAGGCTAAGGTGATGTCTGCCCCATTTTCCACTGTAAAGTTCCTGTTCTCCCCCTTCTCATACTCTGTTGCAAGCAATTGACTAAATCCAGCTGACACTCACAGAGAAGGCACTGGTGACCCACTCCAGTACTCTTGCCTGGAGAATCCCAGGGACGGAGGAGCCCGGTGGGCTGCAGTCCATGGAGTCGCGAAGAGTCGGACACGACTGAGCCACTTAGCTGCAGCAGCAGCGGCAGCTGACACTCAAAGGGAGATGAATTAAGCTTCACCTCCTGGAGTGGGGATGGTATGTACTATATAGTCTTCAGAATTCTTTGATAAGGAAAAGTGTTATCTATTCAACCATTTACATCAGTATGGACACACAAATTTTTTTTCTTTTTAATTTGAGGTTACAATCAATCCAATATTTATTTTGCTGCCTAAATTTTCTAGCTTTGTCCATTAGGGACTCTTTGAGGTCCTTTGATATGCTCCCACTTGTAAACCTAGTACCTTATTTTCCCTCTCCATCAACCCCCAAATCTGTATCCCTAGACTACTCATACTTACCTAGAATAGAGCAAATATATTTCTCTAGAGAAAATTTCTAGACTAAATAAAATATATTATTTTATCATAAGTTTTGATATGTGTTTATAAGAAAAAGCAAGTCTTACATGGATAAAAAGTAGTTGTATATCTTTGAAATTGCTTTCAGACAAAAAAATATTTGAAGAATGCAAAATTTGTCAAAAGTGTCAGTTAATATACTTGTGTTATTTTCATCAATCATAATTATGTTGGAGTTAATAGCATAGTGTTCCTCTCTTACCTGTTGGAAAAAATCAGCTGACTTAATTGTTTTGAAATTTCTTGGCAAGTCTAAGTAATTCATTTGGTTTATCAAGAGACATTTTATAGTATAATGGTCTGAATTCTGATTCTCAAAAGTTGTTAATCACTGGAAATTAACTACATCCAACATCCATATTGGCAATGAGAATGAATTTGCCTGTGTGTTATGATTATAGATTTGATTTCTCATCTCAGCAGATACAGAACTGGTGCATCTCAAGATTGATTTGAAAGCTTAAGAGACCATTTAAAATTCGGATTTGAGGAGGATAAGAGTACTTGGTGTGTTATTATATTACAAATATTTGTCTCTATGTCATTTACCCCAGTATACAAGTATTATACACTATTTTAATTGCAACATTTAACAGGCATATTTAGTCATTTTTATTTTAACAAATGGAGTTTTGGCAACTGTGTGCTAATATGCTCACATACAAATACTATTTCTTGTGTGAGATTTTACCATTCATCAAAATGCACTGTGGATTTAGTAGAGAGCTAGAGCTTATAGATCTTCCAGATTATTTTAAAGAAATAGAGTTGAGAACACTTAGAAGATCCTGTCATTTATTTTCCTCAGTTTACTACTTGGAAACAGGTATCTGCATACAGTATATATACTTGGAAAATTGTTCCTCTCCTAGCAAACCTCTATTTTTTTCCAGTTATTTGATTTGCAAGTGGTTGAGAACAACACCTGGCAGGCTTGTCTTTCTGTGTTTTCTAATAAGCCTATAATCACTTTGTTAAGCCCCTAGGGGAAGCCTTTGCCTCAACTGTCTCTTGAGTGGTCCCAAGTACTGACACAAATTGACAAATAATTAGACACATGTAAATATCCCCACTAAATTTGGACCTTGGGTTAATGCTTAATTATGTTATTTACTGCATGGTAAAACACTTCAGATGATGACTAACATTTTGAAAATACCAAATAATATCAACTATTAAGTATAATTTACTGAACCAAACTGAATGGATAAAAGGGAAAATGGAAATACTAGCAGAGGGAAGGTCCTGCCAAGTTAACCTGTGCCAAAATTAATAATAAAATAGAACTCAATTCTTAATGTTGCCTTCAAAATCATCCGACTTTTCCCTATCTTTTCTTGTTCAGTCACTCAGCTGTGTGTAGCTCTTTGCGACCCCGTGGACTGCAGCAGGCCAGGTTTCCCTGTCCTTCACCGTCTCCCAGAATTTACTCAAACCCATGTCCATTGAATCAGTGATGCCATCCAACCATCTCATCTTCTGTTGCCCTCTTCTCCTCCTGCCCTCAGTCTTTCCCACCATCAGAGTCTTTTCCAGTGAGTTGGCTCCAATGAGTCCCTACCCCTTTGCCTAGATTTAATTTCGGACTGGGAATGGACATTGGGAGGCCATCAGATCTGGTCTCTTCCAACTAGAGACTGAGCTGGAACACATGACACTTACTGTTCATTTCATTTCATCAACTAAATACCTGGCATGAATTTTATGACTTTGAGGTTGATCTAAAATCTAAAGAGATGTCTATGCCCAAAACTGGTTTATTCTATGTAATAGCAGAGAAAACGGATGACATACCGTTGTTTTGGTGCTTGTAGCTCACTTGGTATGAACAGAAGTGTGGTGCGTGCTCTCCTGGCCTATCAGTCACCTGCCTGTGGGCCCCTGTCCACTTTCTGCCCTCCCCTGCTCTGCGTCACAGAAGCGACGTTTCCCTGACCCTCTTTCCCTTTGGCTTTTGGTAGGTTTGACTACAAGGAAGTACAGGCAGAAAATTGAAGCCCTGAAGGGGAGAAGCCAGACTGTTTCCCCCATCCTCACCTCCTAGAGGGTCTCCTCTGCCTCCCTGTGGGACTCTAGTCCCCTACGCCCCTGACTGCTAACACCACCTTCCTTTGGTCCTCCAGCCCTAGAGGTTATAGCAACTTTTTGTTCCTGCTCATCTCTGGACTTCCTCTCTCATCCCAGTTGTTTCCCACCTCTCGCATCACCCATGTGGCCAGTTCCCTATAACTGATTTCTTCTTTGTGAAATACCTACAGGGCTTGCTGTTTCCTGGCTGGACCTTGTAGATTGCTATCTATGTCAGTGGACAGGTGTCAGTATGAGCAGTAGCCCCTGTTAATGTCCTGCTCAGAACCTGTTTGCCAGGCAGGCGAACCCACTTCTGACTGTTACGAGTGTTGGCTACTGTTAACTCATGGATGCACTCTTCTCCAGAGAATTGCCCTTGCCCACGGATACCTGTGGCTTCTCAGGTGGTTCAGCGGTAAAGAACCTGTCTGCCAATGCAGGAGATGTAAGAGACTCAGGTTTGATCCCTGGGTTGGGAAGATCCTCTAGAGGAGGGCATAGCAACCCACTCCAGTATCCTTGCCTGGAGAATCTCATGGACAGAGGAGCCTTGTCTGCAGAGTGACAAAAAATCGGACAGGACTGAAGCGACTTAGCACACATGCATAGTTCTCTAGGATGGCCCATGGCAAACGACTGACTGATTCGAGGATACAAAATGTTGATCCCTTGCCTCAAGAATGAGCAAAGCTGTGGTGCCATTCATATTCCAGTGCTTCCAGCGTTTCTTGTCAGAGGTCATACTTAGCCATGCCCATCTTGGCTTGGCTCCTTTCCTGTCTCTGTCCTCCTGCCCTCACTTCCTTACAACTGTTTCTTGAAAGTATTACTCTTAGCAAATTGATTGCATGAGAATCTCCATCTCTGGCGGTGCTTCTAGGGAACCTGACCAGAGAAAGTATATTTCATAGAAGAAATGGAGAAAATCAGTTAATCTTCTGAGACAGTTAAATGGACATTATGAACAGAGCTTCCACTACAGTTCCTAACAGGGTAAAGATTGGTGAGAATAAAAAAAAAAAAAAAAAAGTGGAGGAGTTTTGGAAGAATCTGTAGCTGTTGGAGAATTCAGAGTTTAAATACATAGAAAAAGAATGCGTTACAGAATTAAAAAGTTTTAGCCCTCACTTTTCTCCCCAGCCCCTAGCTGAATTCTCCCTAATTTTGTTGTTTTTTTAGTTGCTAAGTTGTGTCCAACTCTTTTTGACTCCATGGACTGTAGCCCACCAGGCTCTTCTGTCCATAGAGTTGTCCAGACAAGAATTCTGGAGTGGGTTGCCATTTCCTTCTCCAGGGGATCTTCCCAACCCAGGGATTTAACCCACATCTTCTGCATTGGCAGGCACATCCTTTACCACTGAGGCACCAGGACTTTTTTCCCAAGCCCCCACAAACTTCTCCCTAAGTTACAAGGCACGATTCCGATAGTATATTCGAGAGGCTATGAATGGCTTCACAGAAGTGGTGTCATTTTCTCTTGTGAGCGTATGTTGATCCTAGCAGAAGGCTAGCAGTTCCCGTGTTTAGTGTAGCTGTGTATCCCTTTCTGCTGGACTGGACGATGTGGAGCACAGGTTGATTTTTGTCTTTGTGCCCACAAAGCTGGTAAGTTGACAGTCAAACTGTTATACTAGCAAGTACTATTAGTACAGAGAGAGAGACTAGAAGGGAAAGCAGAGGAGGTTTGGGGGCAGCCAGTGAACCATCCTCCTTATTTTTGTGAGCCTTTTCTCTCTTGCCACCATGAGCAAAGCGAATCTGTGGTCCTCCACTGTCTCTTTGAAAAAACGTTTTCTCACTCCCACATCCCTACCCTTGCCTCTTGCTGCTTAGTGAACTCCTTCTTCTATTGGACCTGTTCTTGAAAATCACTGCTCCTCAGTATAACAAGAATACCGCTGGGAGTTGGCAAGATTGGCAGGAGGGGAGGAGGGGCTTGCCTTGGCCCCAGATTTCGGCATGGCTATACCCACAGCTCTTTCCTCAATGGCTTCTGCAACTTCTTCCTGTCATAAGACAAGCTGGAAAGGCAATAAAAGGTAAGGGGGGGATGGCAGAATGTGAAGAAAAAGTATTTGTGTACCTGCTGGAGAGCTAGGCATTTTACGTCATCATGTTGTGGGGATTTCTATCCACTGCTACACCCAACCTCCACTTTACAGGTGAGGGAAGATTTTAAAGACAGTTGTACTATCAAAGTCCTATACTTAGTAAGATTTGAAGCTGTAAGGAAAAAACCAAGCCTAACTAACTCCAGAACCCATGCTCTCACCTGCCTCCTGCCAAAGCAGCTACTGGTATTGACAACAAGACTCAGGGGGCCCCTGCCATGGAAGGAACCCACCATTCTGAATCGGATCTCGTCCCCCTTGCTCATATGAACACAAAGATTTCTTGCCTACCCAAGAAGCATGCCAGACTCTGTGCCCAAACTCCTTTCTAGCTCTTCAGAACAAGCACCCTTTGTTTTCCTAGACGGGTTGTAACTGGTGCTTTTGTACTCACGTTAAGTCATCCTTCAGAACCTTTTACGCAATGGAATTAAATTGAAGGTGGCTTAGCAAGTGTGTGCCAGGAGGGCATTCTGCTGCCTCTCCACCTTCGGGAGAGTCTGAGGTCGGAAGTGAGCCCTGGGTATTTCCTACAAGCGCCTTGCACACTGAGCGTATGCTGTGGCTTTGAAGACAAGGACTGGGCAGTCAGAGAGTCCTCAGATGTGAGCAGGAGCACGTGGCCACCTCCTCCTACGTAGAATCGGGGCACCATTCTCCTGGGGCCCAAGCGTGTGCCCGGGGCACGTGTCAGTGTGCCGCCTCAGAGCCCTGGGCCTCCCCTTCGCCACCTAGCTCTAGTTCATCCTCCTGGAGAGCCGGTGTCCCTCGCAGAGGCTGCGGGTGCGGAACAAGCCTGCTTCCCCCGCTGTGTGCTCACCCTCTGAGTGGTCTTGGGCAAGTCTGTTAGCTCCTGCTACAGTTCATGTGTCACGCCAGAGAACAAGACTGGCTAGCATTCCAAGAAGCTTTCACTGTTGAGGTTTCTAATCTGTTTGGGTCGGCAAGTTATTAGATAAACTGAGATGATTTATCTGAAGGTGGGAACTTTCTCTTCTGGAAACTCAGGCGGTTGTGCTCTGAGATAATAAAAGCTCTGCCAGACACAACAGGTGATGGATGCCTTAGCTGAGTAATGAAGCCAACCCGGGGTTGTTAGCCTATGTAGAGTTGGGGTTAAATGCTTTTTGTTAGAAAGTGAGGCAGAATTGGAAGATTAATTGATATTTGGACCAGTTTTAAATACTATTTACCAAACTCGAGATGGCTAGTCTGATCATTTTGAATGTTAAAAGCAGACCTACGGAAGCTTTTTTTTGCCCTGTGGAAGAAAGAGTCTTGATGCTTCTTCAAGTTCTTTGGAAACTGTGTCAGCTGGCAGCTGGCTTTTCTTGATGTTTTAAAAGGGCACATAATAAGCATAAACATAAATATATGTGGTGGTTTTCTTAAGCTTGGTTGTTTTTAAACTAGAATGCCATACCTTGCGTTTTCTTTTCTCTTGATTTTCAAGTACGTATCTGTCCCTAAAACTACCTCCATTCAAAAACTATTTGTGTGGTTTCTATGTGGCTGATGTTTATTTGGGTAATCTGATGTAGCAGAAGAGGAATATATTTAATCATCTAACCTTTACAATAAGCAACATTTAAAATGTCAGCATTTTATTTCAGGAACAGGTGAGCTATTGCACTGTAAAGCTTTATTTATTTATTTACACCCCACATCTTTCTGAAAAGGAACTTGAAGCAGCTTAGAGCAGCTTATAATAAAGGGTAAAATAATATGAAAAATAGGAAAGAGGAAACAGAGTAAATATTCCAACAACAAAAGTCAACATAGTTGCTGTGATGAAATATAAACCTCTAAGATTCTTAGAAACTGGGTAAGGTGAGAAGCAAATTATATCATCTTTAATATTCAGAAGAAGAGAACAAGTTCTTCTGGTTCAAAACTCAGATCACTACAAGAGCACATTATATAAGAGATGTTGGTTTAATGCATTCAAGAAATACTCAAGCACCTATTATGTAGCCAGATCTGTGTCTACATAGCTGGGGGCAAAGCTAGGTAGATTTTGAGTGCTCTTTTCATGAAGTTCACAGTCTGTGGATGTCAATAAATATTAAACCTATTGATCTGTAACCAATTATACTTTTCTTTTGTATCAGTTAGGATTCCCAGGCGGCTCCGTGGTAAAGAATCCACCTGCCAAAGCAGGAGATACAAGAAATGTGGATTCAATCTCTGGTATTCAATAGTAGTTACTCCAGTATCCTTGCTGGGAAAATCCCACGGACAGGGGAGCCTGGCAGGCTGCAGTCCGTGGGGTCGCAAAGAGCTGGACACAATTGATCATGAATGCACACACGCTTTTGTACCAATTAGTGAAATAGTACTAATTCTTAAATTCACTTGAATTTCTCCAGCTTAGAATCCTTCCCTGATTTTCCAGTCTAAGAGCTGAAAGACGAGTGGGCATCAACCAGGTTAAGAGAACAGAGGAGAAGGCTGGGTGGGTGGGGGAAGCTGAAGCGGGGCAGAGGCGGCTTCAAACGCAGGTGGTGGCAAGCACGTCAGCAGCTCCCCAGTGCACTGATTCAGCTTTATTTTATCAAAGAGAAAATGTGGGTCCAAGTAGATAGCTTTTATTTCTTGAGAAATATTGGGCTTTTATTTTAAAATTACTGTGCTCAGTAAATTACATACTTTGAGTCTTATTTCTTTCAGATAAAACTTGGCAACCCTACATCAGTTCCCAAAAATAACTTTCAAGAAAATTGGTCCCTGAAATCCAAAAAGCTGGGAAACATTGGTCTGGATAGGACCCTTAACAAATACGACTGGTGAGTTGTCCATAAGGATAATAAAGGTTTAGAGTTGAAGGATGATTCAGTGACAGGATTTTCTCAGAGAACTAAGGTAATGTCTTCTAAACACATAAGCTGTGGCTGACCTGGACAGTTGTTTGAATACAGTGTACTGGGGCATCCTGCTTATGGGATGAGTGGAGATTGAAATCCAATCCTCATTCCTCTCCCCACATCATATACCCTTGTTTAGTGTAGGGTCTTCTTGGAAGAAAGGGAGCCCTTTCTTTTTTTTTTAATAGGAAGACACTGTGGCCAGTAGCAATACACATTGTCTTCCAGTGATCTAGTTTGATTCAAGGATAAAACTTAACAAGCTTGTAAATGGAGTCCAGTTTAGCTCTGTGATGTTCTTTCAGCCATGTTTATTTTTAATGTGTACAACTCTTCTTGAATACCGTCTCAGTTCAGTTCAGTTAAGTCGTTCAGGGGTGTCTGACTCTTTGTAACCCCATGGACTGCAGCACGCCAGGCTTCCCTGTTCTTCACCATCTCCTGGAGCTTGCTCAAACTCTTGTCTATTGAGCTGGTGATGCTATCCAATTGTCTCATCCTCTGTCATCCCCTTCTCCTCCTGCCTTCAATCTTTCCCAGCATCAGGGTGTTTTCCAAAGAGTCAGCTCTTTGCATCACCTGGCCAAAGTATTGGAACTTCAGCTTCAGGATCAGCTCTTCCAGTGAATATTCAGAATTGATTTCCTTTAGGGTTAACTGGTTTGATCTCCTTGCTGACCAAGGGACTCTCAAGAGTCTTCTCCAACATCACAGTTTGAAAGCATCAGTTCTTTGGTGCTCAGCCTTCTTTATTTTTATTTTTATTTTTTTGGCAGTGTCCATGTTTATTTTTATTTTTTTTTATTTATTTATTTTTTCCATGTTTATTTTTTTTTCCCTAATTAATTTTTTTTATTATTATTTTTTTTTCCAGTGGGTTTTGTCATACATTGATATGAATCAGCCATAGATTTACATGTATTCCCAATCCCGATCCCCCCTCCCACCTCCCTCTCCACCCAATTTCTCTGGGTCTTCCCAGTGCACGAGGCCCGAGCACTTGTCTCATGCATCCCACCTGGGCTGGTGATCTGTTTCACCATAGATAGTATACATGCTGTTCTTTTGAAACATCCCACCCTCACCTTCTCCCACAGAGTTCAAAAGTTTGTTCTGTATTTCTGTGTCTCTTTTTCTGTGTTGCATATATAGGTCTGCCGTTCAATCACCTTTCTGAAATTCGCGAATATATGCTGTTAGTGCGTAATGTTCTTTAATCTCTGCTTACTGTCAGTCTGATATAAGGTGTCCAGCTTCATCAATGAATTCTCATTAGGACTGATTCAAATGAATTCTTTTTAACAGCTGAGTAATATTCCATGGTGTATATGTACCACAGCTTCCTTATCCATTCATCTGCTGATGGGCATCTAGGTTGCTTCCATGTCCTGGCTATTATAAACAGTGCTGCGATGAACATTGGGGTGCACGTGTCTCTTTCAGATCTGGTTTCCTCAGTGTGTATGCCCAGAAGTGGGATTGCTGGGTCATATGGCAGTTCTATTTCCAGTTTTTTAAGAAATCTCCACACTGTTTTCCATAGCGGCTGTACTAGTTTGCATTCCCACCAACAGTGTAAGAGGGTTCCCTTTTCTCCACAGCCTCTCCAGCATTTATTGCTTGTAGACTTTTGGATAGCAGCCATCCTGACGGCGTGTAATGGTACCCATTGTGGTTTTGATTTGCATTTTTCATATGGTGATGTTGAGCATCTTTCCATGTGTTTGTTAGCCATCTGTATGTTTTCTTTGGAGAAATGTCTGTTTAGTTCTTTGGCCCATTTTTTGATTGGGTCATTTATTTTTCTGGAATTGAGCTGCAGGAGTTGCTTGTATATTTTTGAGATTAATCCTTTGTCTGTTGCTTCATTTGCTATTATTTTCCCAATCTGAGGGCTGTCTTTTCACCTTGCTTATAGTTTCCTTTGTTGTGCAAAAGCTTTTAAGTTTCATTAGGTCCCATTTGTTTATTTTTGCTTTTATTTCCAATATTCTGGGAGGTGGGTCATAGAGGATCTGCTGTGATTTATGTCGGAGAGTGTTTTGCCTATGTTCTCCTCTAGGAGTTTTATAGTTTCTGGTCTTACATTTAGATCTTTAATCCATTTTGAGTTTATTTTTGTGTATGGTGTTAGAAAGTGTTCTAGTTTCATTCTTTTACAAGTGGTTGACCAGTTTTCCCAGCACCACTTGTTAAAGAGGTTGTCTTTTTTCCATTGTATATCCTTGCCTCCTTTGTCAAAGATAAGGTGTCCATAGGTTCGTGGATTTATCTCTGGGCTTTCTATTCTGTTCCATTGATCTATATTTCTGTCTTTGTGCCAGTACCATACTGTCTTGATGACTGTGGCTTTGTAGTAGAGTCTGAAGTCAGGCAGGTTGATTCCTCCAGTTCCATTCTTCTTTTTCAAGATTACTTTGGCTATTCGAGGTTTTTTGTATTTCCATACAAATTGTGAAATTCTTTGGTCTAGTTCTGTGAAAAATACCGTTGGTAGCTTGATGGGGATTGCATTGAATCTATAGATTGCTTTGGGTAGAATAGCCATTTTGACAATATTGATTCTTCCAATCCATGAACACGGTATGTTTCTCCATCTGTTTGTGTCCTCTTTGATTTCTTTCATCAGTGTTTTATAGTTTTCTATGTATAGGTCTTTTGTTTCTTTAGGTAGATATACTCCTAAGTATTTTATGGCGCAATCGGTTAGTGCGCGGTACTTATATTGCCTCCATTTTTATCATATACTTTACTTTGCAGTATCTTTAGATTTTAAAAGTTATATCACACAGTATTTGTCTACCACTGTCTGAGTTATTTTACTCAATATACTACCTTCCATTTTGCCGCAAATGACAATATTCCATTCTTTTGATGGGGCATCACTTTTGTATGCCTTATTAACAAATGGCACTGTCCCCCACACACGACCCATCTCCCCAGCTAAGTGTCCATCTCTGCACTCACACAGAGAAACACCAAGTCCTCTTCCTCTTCTCCCAAGGGAAGTGTGTCTTTGAAACTCCGTCTGGAACCAGTTCTTCCCCCTACTTTCTGCCAACCTGGACCTTCTGGTCCCATCTCTAACTCCACAGAAGCCATCTCCCTCCCTCCTCACACATTTATCCCTGCCCTGCCCTCTCTGCCACCCAGTATCAGGGAACTGAGAGACAAACATAATTTCACATCAGGTTTATTTTATTTTATTTTTCTTATTACTGTATGCAGTCGTTATAATATTCAGCATCGGTACTGTAGGCCAGTACTCAGCGGAGAGACCCCTGAGAATTGCTGAGGTGTCTAGCCATGCCCCGAAGTCACTGGCTGTCCACTGGTCCAGCTGGAATGGCAGGGGTCTCCATGGTCTCTGGGAACTCCTCTGGTTCGTTCTGATTAACTGGAATGGCAGGGGTCTCCATGGTCTCTGGGACCTCCTCTGATTCATTCTGATTAGCTGGAAGTGCAGGGGTCTCCATGGTCCCTAGGACCTCCTCTGGTTCTTCTGATTAGCTCGAATGGCAGGGGTCTCCATGGTGTCTGGGACCTCCTCTGGTTACATCTGATTAACTGGAATGGCAGGGGTCTCCATGGTCTTTGGGACCTCCTCTGGTTCCTTCTGATTCAGCTTTTCATTCGCCTTGGAACTCTGGCTATAGAGCTTGGAGCATCTGATTTTCTTAAGCATTTTTGTGGTGGGAGGTTTCTGAGAAGTTCTCTAGGGAATCTTTCCAGAATGGGATTATTTCCCCTCACGGTTACCCTGCCCACATGGAGAAATCAAGAGAGGGAGCAAAGAATGGCATTGGTTTAGGGAAGACTGTGAAGACAGGTGGGAACGATAGCTTCAGGAGGAAATGTGTGGGCAGGGAAGGTTTATGTGCCAGGTAAGGACAGGGGAGGGTGTCTTTTCGGGTGGGGTTGATGGGCAAAAGGAGTATGGCTGGGTTCAGCTCACCTTGATATTTTTTCTGGACCTCAATTGATAGGAGGTCTTCATCTTCTCGTGGGTAATAAGAGGTGGGTGTTCCATAACTACTCTGGAGCCTTGTGCTTCCCAGTCACCTCAGTCATTTGGAGGACTCACAGTGGTCTGTTCAGACGCCCTGAGCACCCCTATATATACCCGTCCCCATGGAGCCTCACCCTCATGCTTTATGAGGTCAGCAAGTCTCTTACGCAGCCAATGGTGGCCCTGGATGAGCTTTGACATCACAAAGCCCCATCCTGACATGTCTAGTGGAGGATGGGGAGCAATTCAGATGATTTGCTCGGAGAAATGAGGCATTAGTAATGCCCTCAAGACGCCTCCAAACTCACCTGCCACCCTCACCTCTGTGTCAACTCTGATGGGTCACACAGCAGGCAGAGAGCATCTCCTCCCAACCTTGCCCCACAGCCACACGCCTCAGGCATTCATTCTGTTCTCTGTCAGCTTTCACCATTATCTAGCTTTTCATATCTTGCGTAAATTCCCTCCATGACAACTAGGTTGTGATTACGTGTCTGTGGAAGTGAGAATCATTGCTCGTTCGTCCTGCAATGTGGTCTTAATGCACCTTGAAGTCCATTGAATTCTGGGCCAGCCAACAGAAAGCTTTCCATCCCGCCTCCTTGTCTCAGTGTTCCAGGAGCTCGCTTCCCTTTTAAGGCCTCCAGTCGGAAACCCTTTTCTTCACGCTGTGAGAATGCAGTGAATACACTTGCCCTGTTTCCACACGGAGCTGTCTCGTTTGAAGTCTAGGACTCAGGGTCACCTCACTAGGAGTACTACCCAGGCTTGGGTTTGTACATGGTGTTGGGAATGGGGCAGAGAAATCCATGTTTCAGGTTGTGCTGGGGGATCCCATGCAGGAAATGCCCACCTGTGGCTGATTAGTATTTCCAGCAAGGGGTGGAGCTTGCCCAGAGCTGTGTGAGCCTTGTGTGCAAAGGTCTTCTCAACATGTGCCCTCACAAATCACTTTTCTCATCTTGTTTTCTTGCTGGAAGCTCCCTTGGAGCCAAAACCATGGTGGAATTCATTTCCATGAGCAGCTGCCACAAGCTTCTAGGTTCTTGGACAAAACACTGAGTCTTCCTGTCCTGTGCATCTAGTTCCCATGGTCTCTCATGGAGCTGGTTGGCTCTGAAGGATAGTGGAATGGATTGTGTGCTCCACCTCAGTCCTCGTTTTTCCAATTGACTCATAGGGTCAACCAGCCTGAGGTGCACCCCTGGGGACAGTTTGTTGGCTTAGTGGGTCTTCCTTGGTTTCTTGTCAAGTGTTCACATCCTGGTGTCCACTTGTTGCTTACTCTCCCAGGGTCCATCACACTGCTGAACATTTTAAGAGGCAGAAAAAGCACACCGTAAACAAACCCAAAAGATGACTCTTAGAATTGTTAGAAGATCTTAAAACCTGATAGAAAAATGGGCAAGAGGCACGAGCCACCACTTTGTAAGAAAGATGTATCACTGGCCGTTAAATTTATGAAGACATGTTTAAAGTCAGGAGCAGCCAATTCACAAGAAGAATATGGAACTAGCCCAGAACCACGTTAAAATATATTAAATCTCAAAAAGGTAAGAAAAATCCTACTACAATTCCCTTGAGAACTGAAACGCAGGCAGAAGTGGCATTGATTTTAGTAATTGCAGACAGATATATTAAGATACTTGGAATAACTGTGTTTTGTGTGTTCTATAAGTAAGGAGAGGCATGGAAATCCTAAAAGAGACCCCAATTGATCTTACTGATATGAAAAACATAGTGTCAGATGAAGCCCCTTTTAAGGGTTTTCTGATGGCTCAGACAGTAAAAACAAACAAACAAACAAATAAACAAACAAGAAAAAAATCACACCTGCAACATGGGAGACCAGTATTCAATCCCTGGGTTGGGGAGATCCCCTGAGGGCGGAATGGCAGCCTGCTCCAGTATGCTTGCCTGGAGAATCACCATGGACAGAGAAGCCTGGAGGGCTACAGACCATGGGGTCAAAAAGAGTTGGAGCCGGCTGAGTAAGGAAGCACAGCACAGCACAGCACATTGAATGTTTGTGAAAGAAAGGCAGGTAGTGAGGAAAGAGGGAGAAAGGGAAACAAGGGAAATGAAAGGAAGGAAAGAAAATCCTCTGTAGCTGGTGAGAATAGAGCAACCAGAGATGTCCCCCAGCAGGACAGCACCACACATGTCCATCTGAGCAGTGTCAGACGGTTTGAAACAACTATCTCCAACTTTGGTCCCACTCCTTCAACCAAACTCATGTGCAGGGCTTACCACTAATAGGCTAATAGTCATCGTGGTTTCTCCTCAGTCAAATCGTGATTCACCCAGAAGTGAAAAAGACACTTGTGTCCCAATGTTCAACACAGCACTGCTTACAGTAGCCAGGGCATGGAAGCAACCTAGATGTCCATGAGCAGACAAAAGGGTAAGAAAGCTGTGGTACATAGACACAATGGAATATTGCTCAGCCATTAAAAAGAACACTTTTGAATCCATTCCAATGAGGTGGATGAAAGTGGAGCCTATTATACAGAGCGACGAAAGTCAGAAAGAAAACCACCAGTACACTATACTAAGGCATATATATTGAATTTAGGAAGATGGAGATGATAACCCTATATGGGAGACAGCAAACGAGACACAGATTCACAGAACAGTCTTTTGGACTCTGTGGGACAAGGCGAGGGTGGGATGATCTGAGAGAACTGCATTGAAACATGTATATTATCATGTGAGAAAGGGATAGCCAGTCCATGTTCGATGCATAAGACAGGGTGCACAGGGCTGGTGCAATGGGCTGACCCAGAGGGATGGGATGGGGAGGGAGGTGAGAGGGGGGATCAGGAAGGGGAACACATGTACACCCATGGCTGATTCCTGTCAATATGTGGCAAAAACAACCACAATATTGTAAAGTAATCACCCACCAATTAAAATAAATAAAATAAAATAAAATGCATTCCTTTGCCAAAAAGGGCCTAATCAGTATTGGCTTTTTGAGCTCGGAGAATGCCATTCTTTTCCTTCCTTTCTTCCCTCTTTCAACCCCCCACCCCCTTTCCTTTTCTTTCTTATTATATAAAAGTTAAAGCTTGCTTTCCATTTATAGTTATGACAAAGTCCTGGCTCTATTCCCCATGTTGTACAATGCATCCCTGAACTCATCTTCCACCTAAATAACACTGCGTGCCTCCCACTCCCCCACCTCGGTATTGCCCCTTCCTCTTCCCCTCCCCGCTGATAACCAGTAGATGCTTCTCTATATCTGTTTGCCGCCATTTTTATCAAATACTTTACTTTGCTGTATCTTTAGATTTTAAAAGTGATATCATACAATATTTGTCTACCTTTGTCTGAGTTATTTTACTCAATATTCTACCTTCCATTTTGCTGCAAATGTCAATATTCCATTCTTTTGATGGGGCATCACTTTTGTATGCCTTTTTAACAAATGGCACTGCACCCCCACACATGACACAGCACCCCAGCTAAGTGTCCATCTCTGCACTCACACCCAGAAACACCAAGTCCTCTTCCTCTTCTCCCATGGGAAGTGTGTCTTTGAAGCTCAGTCTGGAACCAGTTCTTCCCCCTACTTTCTGTCAACCTGGACCTTCTGGTCCCATCTCCAACTCCACAGAAGCCATCTCCCTCCCTCTTCACACATTTATCCCTTCCCTGCCCTCTCTGACACCCAGTATCAGGGAACTGAGAGACAAACATAATTTCACATCAGGTTTATTTTATTTTATTTTTCTTATTACTGTATGCAGTTGTTATAATATTCAGCATCGGTACTGTAGGCCAGTACTCAGCGGAGAGACCCCCGAGAATTTCTGAGGTGTCTAGCCATGCTCCTAAGTCACTGGCTGTCCACTGGTTCAGCTGGAATGGCAGGGGTCTCCATGGTCTCTGGGAACTCCTCTGGTTCGTTCTGATTAACTGGAATGGCAGGGGTCTCCATGGTCTCTGGGACCTCCTCTGATTCATTCTGATTAGCTGGAAATGCAGGGGGCCCCAATGGTCCCTAGGACCTCCTCTGGTTCTTCTGATTAGTTCGAATGGCAGGGGTCTCCATGGTGTCTGGGACCTCCTCTGGTTACATCTGATTAACTGGAATGGCAGGGGTCTCCATGGTCTTTGGGACCTCCTCTGGTTCCTTCTGATTCAGCTTTTCATTCGCCTTGGAACCCTGGCTACAGAGTTTGGAGCATCTGATTTTCTTAAGCATTTTTGTGGTGGGAGGTTTCTGAGAAGTTCTCTTGGGAATCTTTCCGGAATGGGATTATTTACCCTCACGGTTACCCTGCCCACATGGAGAAATCAAGAGAGGGAGCAAAGAATGGCACTGGTTTAGAGAAGACTGTGAAGACAGGTGGGAACGATAGCTTCAGGAGAAAGGGTGTGGGCGGAGAAGGGTTATGTGCCAGGTAAGGACACGGGAGGGTGTCTTTTCGGGTGGGGTTGATGGGCAAAAGGAGTATGGCTGGGTTCAGCTCACCTTGATATTTTTTGTGGCCCTCAATTGATAGGAGGTCTTCATCTTCTCCTGGGTAACAGGAGGTGGGGGTTCCATAACTACTCTGGAGCCTTTTGGCTTCCCAGTCACCTCAGTCATTTGGAGGACTCACAGTAGTCTGTTCAGACGCCCTGAGCACCCCTATATATGCCCGCCCCCATGGAGCCTCACCCTCATGCTTTATGAGGTCAGCAAGTCTCTTCCGCAGCCAATGGTGGCCCTGGGTGAGCTTTGACATCACAAAGCCCCATCCTGACATGTCTAGCGGAGGATGGGGAGCAATTCAGATGATTTGCTCAGAGAAATGAGGCAATAGTAATGCCCTCAAGAGGCCTCCAAACTCACCTGCCACCCTCACCTCTGTGTCAACTCTGATGGGTCACACAGCAGGCAGAGTGCATCTCCTCCCAACCTTGACCCACAGCCACACGCCTCAGGCATTCATTCTGTTCTCTGTCAGCTTTCACCATTATTTAGCTTTTCATATCTTGCCTAAACTCCCTCCACGACAACTAGGTTGTGATTACGAGTCTGTGGAAGCGAGAATCATTGCTCATTCGTCCTGCAATGTGGTCTTAATGCACCTTGAAGTCCATTGAATTCTGGGCCAGCCAACAGAAAGCTTTCCATCCCGCCTCCTTGTCTCAGTGTTCCAGGAGCTCGCTTCCCTTTTAAGGCCTCCAGTCGGAAACCCTTTTCTTCATGCTGTGAGAATGCAGTGAATACACTTGCCCTGGCTCCACATGGAGCTGTCTCGTTTGAAGTCTAGGACTCAGGGTCACCTCACTAGGAGTACTACCCAGGCTTGGTTTTGTACATGGTGTTGGGAATGGGGCAGAGAAATACATGTTTCAGGTTGTGCTGGGGGATCCCATGCAGGAAATGCCCACCTGTGGCTGATTAATATTTCCAGCAAGGGGTGGAGCTTGCCCAGAGCTGTGTGAGCCTTGTGTGCAAAGGTCTTCTCAACATGTGCCCTCACAAATCTCTTTGCTCATCTTGTTTTCTTGCTGGAAGCTCCCTTGGAGCCAAAACCATGGTGGAATTCATTTCCATGAGCAGCTGCCACAAGCTTCTAGGTTCTTGGACAAAACACTGAGTCTTCCTGTCCTGTGCATCTAGTTCCTATGGTCTCTCATGGAGCTGGTTGGCTCTGAAGGATAGTGGAATGGATTGTGTGCTCCACCTCAGTCCTCGTTTTTCCAATTGACTCATAGGGTCAACCAGCCTGAGGTGCACCCCTGGGGACAGTTTTTTGGCTAAGTGGGTCTTCCTTGGTTTCTTGTCAAGTGTTCACATCCTAGTGTCCACTTGTTGCTTACTCTCCCAGGGTCCATCACAGTGCTGAACATTATAAGAGGCAGAAAAACACACCGTAGACAAACCCAAAAGATGACTCTTAGAATTGTTAGAAGATCTTAAAACCTGATAGAAAAATGGGCAAGAGGCACGAGCCACCACTTTGTAAGAAAGATGTATCAGTGGCCATTAAATTTATGAAAACATGTTTAAAGTCAGGAGCAGCCAATTCACAAGAAGAATATGGAACTAGCCCAGAACCACGTTAAAATATATTAAATCTCAAAAAGGTAAGAAAACTCCTGCTACAATTCCCTTGAGAACTGAAACGCAGGCAGAAGTGGCATTGATTTTAGTAATTGCAGACAGATATATTAAGATACTTGGAATAACTGTGTTTTGTGTGTTCTAAAAGTAAGGAGAGACATGGAAATCCTAAAAGAGACCCCAATTGATCTTACTGATATGAAAAACATAGTGTCAGATGAAGCCCATTTTAAGGGTTTCCTGATGGCTCAGACAGTAAAAACAAACAAACAAACAAAACAAAACAAAACAAAAAAAATACACACACCTGCAACATGGGATACCAGTATTCAATCCCTGGGTAGGGGAGATCCCCTGAGGGCGGAATGGCAGCCTGCTCCAGTATGCTTGCCTGGAGAATCACCATGGACAGAGAAGCCTGGCAGGCTACAGACCATGGGGTCAAAAAGGGTTGGAGCCGGCTGAGTAAGGAAGCACAGCACAGCACAGCACAATGAATATTTGTGAAAGAAAGGCAGGTAGTGAGGAAAGAGGGAGAAAGGGAAACAAGGGTAATGAAAGGAAGGAAAGAAAATCCTCTGTAGCTGGTGAGAATAGAGCAACCAGAGATGTCCCCCAGCAGGACAGCACCACACATGTCCATCTGAGCAGTGTCAGACGGTTTGAAACAACTATCTCCAACTTTGGTCCCACTCCTTCAACCAAACTCATGTGCAGGGCTTACCACTAATAGGCTAATAGTCATCGTGGTTTCTCCTCAGTCAAAGCGTGATTCACCCAGAAGTGAAAAAGACACGTGTGTCCCAATGTTCAACACAGCACTGCTTACAGTAGCCAGGGCATGGAAGCAACCTAGATGTCCATGAGCAGACAAAAGGGTAAGAAAGCTGTGGTACATAGACACAATGGAATATTGCTCAGCCATTAAAAAGAACACTTTTGAATCCATTCTAATGAGGTGGATGAAAGTGGAGCCTATTATACAGAGCGACGAAAGTCAGAAAGAAAACCACCAGTACACTATACTAAGGCATATATATTGAATTTAGGAAGATGGAGATGATAACCCTATATGGGAGACAGCAAACGAGACACAGATTCACAGAACAGTCTTTTGGACTCTGTGGGACAAGGCGAGGGTGGGATGATCTGAGAGAACGGCATTGAAACATGTATATTATCATGTGAGAAAGGGATAGCCAGTCCATGTTCGATGCATAAGACAGGGTGCACAGGGCTGGTGCAATGGGCTGACCCAGAGGGATGGGATGGGGAGGGAGGTGAGAGGGGGGATCAGGAAGGGGAACACATGTACACCCATGGCTGATTCCTGTCAATATGTGGCAAAAACAACCACAATATTGTAAAGTAATCACCCACCAATTAAAATAAATAAAATAAAATAAAATGCATTCCTTTGCCGAAAAGGGCCTAATCAGTATTGGCTGTTTGAGCTCCGAAAACGCCATTCTTTTCCTTCCTTTCTTCCCTCTTTCACCCCCCGCCCTTTCCTTTTCTTCTTATTTATAAAAGTTAAAGCTGGCTTTCCATTTATAGTTATGACAAAGTCCTGGCTCTATTCCCCATGTTGTACAATGCATCCCTGAACTCATCTTCCACCTAAATAACACTGCGTGCCTCCCAATCCCCCACCTCGGTAGTGTCCCTTCCTCTTCCCCTCCCCACTGGTAACCAGTAGATGCTTCTCTATATCTGTTTGCCTCCATTTTTATCATATACTTTACTTTGCAGTATCCTTAGATTTTAAAAGTTATATCACACAGTATTTGTCTACCTCTTTCTGAGTTATTTTACTCAATAGTCTACCTTCCATTTTGCTGCAAATGTCAATATTCCATTCTTTTGATGGGGCATCACTTTTGTATGCCTTTTTCACAAATGGCACTGCCCCTCCACACACGACCCAGCTCCCCAGCTAAGTGTCCATCTCTGCACTCACACAGAGAAACACCAAGTCCTCTTCCTCTTCTCTCAAGGGAAGTGTGTCTTTGAAACTCCGTCTGGAACCAGTTCTTCCCCCTACTTTCTGCCAACCTGGACCTTCTGGTCCCATCTCTAACTCCACAGAAGCCTTCTCCCTCCCTCCTCACATATTTATCCCTGCCCTGCCCTCTCTGCCACCCAGTATCAGGGAACTGAGAGACAAACATAATTTCACATCAGGTTTACTTTATTTTATTTTTCTTATTACTGTATGCAGTTGTTATAACATTCAGCATCGGTACTGTAGGCCAGGATTCAGCGGAGAGACCCCTGAGAATTGCTGAGGTGTCTAGCCATGCCCCGAAGTCACTGGCTGTCCACTGGTCCAGCTGGAATGGCAGGGTTCTCCATGGTCTCTGGGAACTCCTCTGGTTCGTTCTGATTAACTGGAATGGCAGGGGTCTCCATGGTCTCTGGGACCTCCTCTGATTCATTCTGATTAGCTGGAAGTGCAGGGGGCTCCATGGTCCCCAGGACCTCCTCTGGTTCTTCTGATTAGCTCGAATGGCAGGGGTCTCCATGGTGTCTGGGACCTCCTCTGGTTACATCTTATTAACTGGAATGGCAGGGGTCTCCATGGTCTTTGGGACCTCCTCTGGTTCCTTCTGATTCAGCTTTTCATTCGCCTTGGAACCCTGGCTACAGAGCTTGGAGCATCTGATTTTCTTAAGCATTTTTGTGGTGGGAGGTTTCTGAGAAGTTCTCTTGGGAATCTTTGCGGAATGGGATTATTTACCCTCACGGTTACCCTGCCCACATGGAGAAATCAAGAGAGGGAGCAAAGAATGGCACTGGTTTAGAGAAGACTGTGAAGACAGGTGGGAACGATAGCTTCAGGAGAAAGGGTGTGGGCAGAGAAGGGTTATGTGCCAGGTAAGGACACGGGAGGGTGTCTTTTCGGGTGGGGTTGATGGGCAAAAGGAGTATGGCTGGGTTCAGCTCACCTTGATATTTTTTGTGGCCCTCAATTGATAGGAGGTCTTCATCTTCTCCTGGGTAACAGGAGGTGGGGGTTCCATAACTACTCTGGAGCCTTGTGGCTTCCCAGTCACCTCAGTCATTTGGAGGACTCACAGTGGTCTGTTCAGACGCCCTGAGCACCCCTATATATGCCCGCCCCCATGGAGCCTCACCCTCATGCTTTATGAGGTCAGCAAGTCTCTTCCGCAGCCAATGGTGGCCCTGGGTGAGCTTTGACATCACAAAGCCCCATCCTGACATGTCTAGCGGAGGATGCGGAGCAATTCAGATGATTTGCTCAGAGAAATGAGGCATTAGTAATGCCCTCAAGAGGCCTCCAAACTCACCTGCCACCCTCACCTCTGTGTCAACTCTGATGGGTCACACAGCAGGCAGAGTGCATCTCCTCCCAACCTTGACCCACAGCCACACGCCTCAGGCATTCATTCTGTTCTCTGTCAGCTTTCACCATTATTTAGCTTTTCATATCTTGCCTAAACTCCCTCCACGACAACTAGGTTGTGATTACGAGTCTGTGGAAGCGAGAATCATTGCTCATTCGTCCTGCAATGTGGTCTTAATGCACCTTGAAGTCCATTGAATTCTGGGCCAACCAACAGAAAGCTTTCCATCCCGCCTCCTTGTCTCAGTGTTCCAGGAGCTCGCTTCCCTTTTAAGGCCTCCAGTCGGAAACCCTTTTCTTCATGCTGTGAGAATGCAGTGAATACACTTGCCCTGGCTCCACACGGAGCTGTCTCGTTTGAAGTCTAGGACTCAGGGTCACCTCACTAGGAGTACTACCCAGGCTTGGGTTTGTACATGGTGTTGGGAATGGGGCAGAGAAATCCATGTTTCAGGTTGTGCTGGGGCATCCCATGCAGGAAATGCCCACCTGTGGCTGATTAATATCTCCAGCAAGGGGTGGAGCTTGCCCAGAGCTGTGTGAGCCTTGTGTGCAAAGGTCTTCTCAACATGTGCCCTCACAAATCTCTTTTCTCATCTTATTTTCTTGCTGGAAGCTCCCTTGGAGCTTACCTCACAGCAAAAACCATGGTGGAATTCATTTCCATGAGCAGCTGCCACAAGCTTCTAGGTTCTTGGACAAAACACTGAGTCTTCCTGTCCTGTGCATCTAGTTCCTATGGTCTCTCATGGAGCTGGTTGGCTCTGAAGGATAGTGGAATGGATTGTGTGCTCCACCTCAGTCCTCGTTTTTCCAATTGACTCATAGGGTCAACCAGCCTGAGGTGCACCCCTTGGGACAGTTTTTTGGCTAAGTGGGTCTTCCTTGGTTTCTTGTCAAGTGTTCACATCCTGGTGTCCACTTGTTGCTTACTCTCCCAGGGTCCATCACACTGCTGAACATTATAAGAGGCAGAAAAACACACCGTAGACAAACCCAAAAGATGACTCTTAGAATTGTTAGAAGATCTTAAAACCTGATAGAAAAATGGGCAAGAGGCACGAGCCACCACTTTGTAAGAAAGATGTATCACTGGCCGTTAAATTTATGAAAACGTGTTTAAAGTCAGGAGCAGCCAATTCACAAGAAGAATATGGAACTAGCCCAGAACCATGTTAAAATATATTAAATCTCAAAAAGGTAAGAAAAATCCTACTACAATTCCCTTGAGAACTGAAACGCAGGCAGAAGTGGCATTGATTTTAGTAATTGCAGACAGATATATTAAGATACTTGGAATAACTGTGTTTTGTGTGTTCTAAAAGTAAGGAGAGACATGGAAATCCTAAAAGAGACCCCAATTGATCTTACTGATATGAAAAACATAGTGTCAGATGAAGCCCATTTTAAGGGTTTCCTGATGGCTCAGACAGTAAAAACAAACAAACAAACAAAACAAAACAAAACAAAAAAAATACACACACCTGCAACATGGGATACCAGTATTCAATCCCTGGGTAGGGGAGATCCCCTGAGGGCGGAATGGCAGCCTGCTCCAGTATGCTTGCCTGGAGAATCACCATGGACAGAGAAGCCTGGCAGGCTACAGACCATGGGGTCAAAAAGGGTTGGAGCCGGCTGAGTAAGGAAGCACAGCACAGCACAGCACAATGAATATTTGTGAAAGAAAGGCAGGTAGTGAGGAAAGAGGGAGAAAGGGAAACAAGGGAAATGAAAGGAAGGAAAGAAAATCCTCTGTAGCTGGTGAGAATAGAGCAACCAGAGATGTCCCCCAGCAGGACAGCACCACACATGTCCATCTGAGCAGTGTCAGACGGTTTGAAACAACTATCTCCAACTTTGGTCCCACTCCTTCAACCAAACTCATGTGCAGGGCTTACCACTAATAGGCTAATAGTCATCGTGGTTTCTCCTCAGTCAAATCGTGATTCACCCAGAAGTGAAAAAGACACGTGTGTCCCAATGTTCATCACAGCACTGCTTACAGTAGCCAGGGCATGGAAGCAACCTAGATGTCCATGAGCAGACAAAAGGGTAAGAAAGCTGTGGTACATAGACACAATGGAATATTGCTCAGCCATTAAAAAGAACACTTTTGAATCCATTCTAATGAGGTGGATGAAAGTGGAGCCTATTATACAGAGCGACGAAAGTCAGAAAGAAAACCACCAGTACACTATACTAAGGCATATATATTGAATTTAGGAAGATGGAGATGATAACCCTATATGGGAGACAGCAAACGAGACACAGATTCACAGAACAGTCTTTTGGACTCTGTGGGACACGGCGAGGGTGGGATGATCTGAGAGAACTGCACTGAAACATGTATATTATCATATGAGAAAGGAATAGCCAGTCCATGTTCGATGCATAAGACAGGGTGCACAGGGCTGGTGCAATGGGCTGACCCAGAGGGATGGGATGGGGAGGGAGGTGAGAGGGGGGATCAGGAAGGGGAACACATGTACACCCATGGCTGATTCCTGTCAATATGTGGCAAAAACAACCACAATATTGTAAAGTAATCACCCACCAATTAAAATAAATAAAATAAAATAAAATGCATTCCTTTGCCAAAAAGGACCTAATCAGTATTGGCTTTTTGAGCTCAGAAAACGCCATTCTTTTCCTTCCTTTCTTCCCTTTTTCACCCCCCCCCCCTTTCCTTTTCTTTCTTATTATATAAAAGTTAAAGCTTGCTTTCCATTTATAGTTATGACAAAGTCCTGGCTCTATTCCCCATGTTGTACAATGCATCCCTGAACTCATCTTCCACCTAAATAACACTGCGTGTCTCCCACTCCCCCACCTCGGTATTGTCCCTTCCTCTTCCCCTCCCCTCTGGTAACCAGTAGATGCTTCTCTATATCTGTTTGCCTCCATTTTTATCATATAATTTACTTTGCAGTATCTTTAGATTTTAAAAGTTGTATCACACAGTATTTGTCTACCTCTGTCTGAGTTATTTTACTCAATATTCTACCTTCCATTTTGCTGCAAATGTCAATATTCCATTCTTTTGATGGGGCATCGCTTTTGTATGCCTTTTTAACAAATGGCACTGCCCCCCCCACACACGACCCAGCTCCCCAGATAAGTGTCCATCTCTGCACTCACACAGAGAAACACCAAGTCCTCTTCCTCTTCTCCCAAGGGAAGTGTGTCTTTGAAGCTCAGTCTGGAACCATTTCTTCCCCCTACTTTCTGCCAACCTGGACCTTCTGGTCCCATCTCTAACTCCAAAGAAGCCATCTCCCTCCCTCCTCACATATTTATCCCTGCCCTGCCCTCTCTGCCACCAAGTATCAGAGAACTGAGAGACAAACATAATTTCACATCAGGTTTATTTTATTTTATTTTTCTTATTACTGTATGCAGTTGTTATAATATTCAGGATCGGTACTGTAGGCCAGGACTCAGCGCAGAGACCCCTGAGAATTGCTGAGGTGTCTAGCCATGCCCCGAAGTCACTGGCTGTCCACTGGTCCAGCTGGAATGGCAGGGGTCTCCCTGGTCTCTGGGACCTCCTCTGATTCATTCTGATTAGCTGGAAGTGCAGGGGGCTCCATGGTCCCTAGGACCTCCTCTGGTTCTTCTGATTAGCTCGAATGGCAGGGGTCTCCATGGTGTCTGGGACCTCCTCTGGTTACATCTGATTAACTGGAATGGCAGGGGTCTCCATGGTCTTTGGGACCTCCTCTGGTTCCTTCTGATTCAGCTTTTCATTCGCCTTGGAACCCTGGCTACAGAGCTTGGAGCATCTGATTTTCTTAAGCATTTTTTGGTTTGAGGTTTTTGAGAAGTTCTCTTGGAAATCGTTCCGGAATGGGATTATTTACCCTCACGGTTACCCTGCTCACATGGAGAAATCAAGAGAGGGAGCAAAGAATGGCATTGGTTTAGGGAAAACTGTGAAGACAGGTGGGAACGATAGCTTCAGGAGAAAGGGTGTGGGCAGAGAAGGGTTATGTGCCAGGTAAGGACAGGGGAGGGTGTCTTTTCGGGTGGGGTTGATGGGCAAAAGGAGTATGGCTGGGATCAGCTCACCTTGATATTTTTTCTGGACCTCAATTAATAGGAGGTCTTCATCTTCTCCTGGGTAACAGAAGGTGGGTGTTCCATAACTACTCTGGAGCCTTGTGGCTTCCCAGTCACCTCAGTCATTTGGAGGACTCACAGTGGTCTGTTCAGACGCCCTGAGCACCCCTATATATACCCGTTCCCATGGAGCCTCACCCTCATGCTTTATGACGTCAGCAAGTCTCTTCCGCAGCCAATGGTGGCCCTGGGTGAGCTTTGACATCACAAAGCCCCATCCTGACATGTCTAGCGGAGGATGGGGAGCAATTCAGATGATTTGCTCGGAGAAATGAGGCATTAGTCATGCCCTCAAGAGGCCTCCAAACTCACCTGCCACCCTCACCTCTGTGTCAACTCTGATGGGTCACACAGCAGGCAGAGTGCATCTCCTCCCAACCTTGCCCCACAGCCACACGCCTCAGGCATTCATTCTGTTCTCTGTCAGCTTTCACCAATATCTAGCTTTTCATATCTTGCCTAAACTCCCTCCATGACAACTAGGTTGTGATTACGTGTCTGTGGAAGCGAGAATCATTGCTTGTTCGTCCTGCAATGTGGTCTTAATGCACCTTGAAGTCCATTGAATTCTGGGCCAGCCAACAGAGAGCTTTCCATCCTGCCTCCTTGTCTCAGTGTTCCAGGAGCTCGCTTCCCTTTTAAGGCCTCCAGTCGGAAAACCTTTTCTTCATGCTGTGAGAATGCAGTGAATACACTTGCCCTGGCTCCACACGGAGCTGTCTCGTTTGAAGTCTAGGACTCAGGGTCACCTCACTGGGAGTACTACCCAGGCTTGGATTTGTACATGGTGTTGGGAATGGGGCAGAGAAATCCATGTTTCAGGTTGTGCTGGGGGATCCCATGCAGGAAATGCCCACCTGTGGCTGATTAGTATTTCCAGCAAGGGGTGGAGCTTGCCCAGAGCTGTGTGGGCCTTGTGTGCAAAGGTCTTCTCAACATGTGCCCTCACAAATCTCTTTTCTCATCTTGTTTTCTTGCTGGAAGCTCCCTTGGAGCCAAAACCATGGTGGAATTCATTCCCATGAGCAGCTGACACAAGCTTCTAGGTTCTTGGACAAAACACTGAGTCTTCCTGTCCTGTGCATCGAGTTCCCATGGTCTCTCATGGAGCTGGTTGGCTCTGAAGGATAGTGGAATGGATTGTGTGCTCCACCTCAGTCCTCGTTTTTCCAATTGACTCATAGGGTCAACCAGCCTGAGGTGCACCCCTGGGGACAGTTTGTTGGCTTAGTGAGTCTTCCTTGGTTTCTTGTCAAGTGTTCACATCCTGGTGTCCACTTGTTGCTTACTCTCCCAGGGTCCATCACACTGCTGAACATTTTAAGAGGCAGAAAAAGCACACCGTAAACAAACCCAAAAGATGACTCTTAGAATTGTTAGAAGATCTTAAAACCTGATAGAAAAATGGGCAAGAGGCACGAGCCACCACTTTGTAAGAAAGATGTATCAGTGGCCCTTAAATTTATGAAAACATGTTTAAAGTCAGGAGCAGCCAATTCACAAGAAGAATATGGAACTAGCCCAGAACCACGTTAAAATATATTAAATCTCAAAAAGGTAAGAAAAATCCTACTACAATTCCCTTGAGAACCGAAACGCAGGCAGAAGTGGCACTGATTTTAGTAATTGCAGACAGATATATTAAGATACTTGAAATAACTGTGTTTTGTGTGTTCTAAAAGTAAGGAGAGACATGGAAATCCTAAAAGAGACCCCAATTGATCTTACTGATATGAAATGCATAGTGTCAGATGAAACCCATTTTAAGGGTTTCCTGATGGCTCAGACAGTAAAAACAAACAAACAAACAAACAAACAAGCAAACAAAAAAAACACACACACACAGCTGCAACATGGGAGACCAGTATTCAATCCCTGGGTAGGGGAGATCCCCTGAGGGCGGAATGGCAGCCTGCTCCAGTATGCTTGCCTGGAGAATCACCATGGACAGAGAAGCCTGGCAGGCTACAGACCATGGGGTCAAAAAGAGTTGGAGCCGGCTGAGTAAGGAAGCACAGCACAGCACAGCACAGCACAATGAATATTTATGAAGGAGAGGCAGGTAGTGAGGAAAGAGGGAGAAAGGGAAACAAGGGAAATGAAAGGAGGAAAGAAAATCCTCTGTAGCTGGTGAGAATAGAGCAACCAGAGATGTCCCCCAGCAGGACAGCACCACATATGTCCATCTGAGCAGTGTCAGACAGTTTGAAACAACTATCTCCAACTTTGGTCCCACTCCTTCAACCTAACTCATGTGCAGGGCTTACCACTAATAGGCTAATAGTCATCGTGGTTTCTCCTCAGTCAAAGCGTGATTCACCCAGAAGTGAAAAAGACACGTGTGTCCCAATGTTCATCACAGCACTGCTTACAGTAGCCTGGGCATGGAAGCAACCTAGATGTCCATGAGCAGACAAAAGGGTAAGAAAGCTGTGGTACATAGACACAATGGAATATTGCTCAGCCATTAAAAAGAACACTTTTGAATCCATTCTAATGAGGTGGATGAAAGTGGAGCCTATTATACAGAGTGAAGTAAGTCAGAAAGAAAACCACCAGTACAGTATACTAAGGCATATATATTGAATTTAGGAAGATGGAGATGATAACCCTATATGGGAGACAGCAAAAGAGACACAGATTCACAGAACAGTCTTTCGGACTCTGTGGGACACGGCGAGGGTGGGATGATCTGAGAGAACGGCATTGAAACATGTATATTTTCATATGAGAAAGGGATAGCCAGTCCATGTTCGATTCATAAGACAGGGTGCACAGGGCTGGTGCAATGGGCTGACCCAGAGGGATGGGATGGGGAGGGAGGTGAGAGGGGGGATCAGGAAGGGGAACACATGTACACCCATGGCTGATTCCTGTCAATATGTGGCAAAAACAACCACAATATTGTAAAGTAATCACCCACCAATTAAAATAAATAAAATAAAATAAAATGCATTCCTTTGCCGAAACGGGCCTAATCAGTATTGGCTTTTTAAGCTCCGAAAACGGCATTCTTTTCCTTCCTTTCTTTCCTCTTTCACCCCCGCCCCCCTTTCCTTTTCTTTCTTATTATATAAAAGTTTAAGCTTGCTTTCCATTTATAGTTATGACAAAGTCCTGGCTCTATTTCCCATGTTGTACAATGCATCCCTGAACTCATCTTCCACCTAAATAACACTGCGTGCCTCCCACTCTTCCACCTCGGTATTGTCCCTTCCTCTTCCCCTCCCCGCTGGTAACCAGTAGATGCTTCTCTATATCTGTTTGCCTCCATTTTTATCATATACTTTACTTTGCAGTATCTTTAGATTTTAAAAGTTATATCACACAGTATTTGTCTACCTCTGTCTGAGTTGTTTTACTCAATATTCTACCTTCCATTTTGCTGCAAATGTCAATATTCCATTCTTTTGATGGGGCATCGCTTTTGTATGCCTTTTTAACAAATGGCACTGCCCCCACACACACGACCCAGCTCCCCAGCTAAGTGTCCATCTCTGCACTCACACAGAGAAACACCAAGTCCTCTTCCTCTTCTCCCAAGGGAAGTGTGTCTTTGAAGCTCAGTCTGGAACCAGTTCTTCCCCCTACTTTCTGCCAACCTTGACCTTCTGGTCCCATCTTTAACTCCACAGAAGCCATCTCCCTCCCTCCTCACACATTTATCCCTGCCCTGCCCTCTCTGCCACCCAGTATCAGGGAACTGAGAGACAAACATAATTTCACATCAGGTTTACTTTATTTTATTTTTCTTATTACTGTATGCAGTTGTTATAACATTCAGCATCGGTACTGTAGGCCAGGATTCAGCGCAGAGACCCCTGAGAATTGCTGAGGTGTCTAGCCATGCCCCGAAGTCACTGGCTGTCCACTGGTCCAGCTGGAATGGCAGGGGTCTCCATGGTCTCTGGGAACTCCTCTGGTTCGTTCTGATTAACTGGAATGGCAGGGGTCTCCATGGTCTCTGGGACCTCCTCTGATTCATTCTGATTAGTTGGAAGTGCAGGGGGCTCCATGGTCACTAGGACTTCCTCTGGTTCTTCTGATTAGCTCGAATGGCAGGGGTCTCAATGGTGTCTGGGACCTCCTCTGGTTACATCTGATTAACTGGAATGGCAGGGGTCTCCATGGTCTTTGGGACCTCCTCTGGTTCCTTCTGATTCAGCTTTTCATTCGCCTTGGAAGCCTGGCTACAGATCTTGGAGCATCTGATTTTCTTAAGCATTTTTGTGGTGGGAGGTTTCTGAGAAGTTCTCTTGGGAATCTTTCCGGAATGGGATTATTTACTCTCACGGTTACCCTGCCCACATGGGGAAATCAACAGAGGGGGCAAAGAATGGCACTGGTTTAGGGAAGACTGTGAAGACAGGTGGGAATGATAGCTTCAGGAGAAAGGGTGTGGGCAGAGAAGGGTTATGCGCCAGGGAAGGATAGGGGAGGCTGTCTTTTCGGGTGGGGTTGATGGGCAAAAGGAGTATGGCTGGGTTCAGCTCACCTTGACATTTTTTGTGGCCCTCAGTTGATAGGAGGTCTTCATCTTCTCCTGGGTAACAGGAGCTGGGTGTTCCATAACAACTATGGAGCCTTGTGGCTTTCCAGTCACCTCAGTCATTTGGAGGACTCACAGTGGTCTGTTCAGAGCCCCTGAGCACACCTATATATACCCGTCCCCATGGAGCCTCACCCTCATACTTTGTGAGGTCAGCAAGTCTCTTCCGCAGCCAATGGTGGCCCTGGATGAGCTTTGACATCACAAAGCCCCATCCTGACATGTCTAGCGGAGGATGGGGAGCAATTCAGATGATTTGCTCGGAGAAGTGAGGCATTAGTAATGCCCTCAAGAGGCCTCCAAACTCACCTGCCACCCTCACCTCTGTGTCAACTCTGATGGGTCACACAGCAGGCAGAGTGCATCTCCTCCCAACCTTGCCCCACAGCCACACGCCTCAGGCATTCATTCTGTTCTCTGTCAGCTTTCACCATTATCTAGCTTTTCATATCTTGCCTAAACTCCCTCCACGACAACTAGGTTGTGATTACGAGTCTGTGGAAGCGAGAATCATTGCTCATTCGTCCTGCAATGTGGTCTTAATGCACCTTGAAGTCCATTGAATTCTGGGCCAGCCAACAGAAAGCTTTCCATCCCGCCTCCTTGTCTCAGTGTTCCAGGAGCTCGCTTCCCTTTTAAGGCCTCCAGTCGGAAACCCTTTTCTTCATGCTGTGAGAATGCAGTGAATACACTTGCCCTGGCTCCACACGGAGCTGTCTCGTTTGAAGTCTAGGACTCAGGGTCACCTCACTAGGAGTACTACCCAGGCTTGGATTTGTACATGGTGTTGGGAATGGGGCAGAGAAATCCATGTTTCAGGTTGTGCTGGGGGATCCCATGCAGGAAATGCCCACCTGTGGCTGATTAGTATTTCCAGCAAGGGGTGGAGCTTGCCCAGAGCTGTGTGGGCCTTGTGTGCAAAGGTCTTCTCAACATGTGCCCTCACAAATCTCTTTTCTCATCTTGTTTTCTTGCTGGAAGCTCCCTTGGAGCTTACCACACAGCCAAAACCATGGTGGAATTCATTTCCATGAGCAGCTGCCACAAACTTCTAGGTTCTTGGACAAAACACTGAGTCTTCCTGTCCTGTGCATCGAGTTCCCATGGTCTCTCATGGAGCTGGTTGGCTCTGAAGGATAGTGGAATGGATTGTGTGCTCCACCTCAGTCCTCGTTTTTCCAATTGACTCATAGGGTCAACCAGCCTGAGGTGCACCCCTGGGGACAGTTTGTCGGCTTAGTGGGTCTTCCTTGGTTTCTTGTCGAGTGTTCACATCCTGGTGTCCACTTGTTGCTTACTCTCCCAGGGGCCATCACACTGCTGAACATTTTAAGAGGCAGAAAAAGCACACCGTAAACAAACCCAAAAGATGACTCTAAAATTGTTAGAAGATCTTAAAACCTGATAGAAAAATGGGCAAGAGGCACGAGCCACCACTTTGTAAGAAAGATGTATCACTGGCCGTTAAATTTATGAAAACATGTTTAAAGTCAGGAGCAGCCAATTCACAAGAAGAATATGGAACTAGCCCAGAACCACGTTAAAATATATTAAATCTCAAAAAGGTAAGAAAAATCCTACTACAATTCCCTTGAGAACCGAAACGCAGGCAGAAGTGGCACTGATTTTAGTAATTGCAGACAGATATATTAAGATACTTGAAATAACTGTGTTTTGTGTGTTCTAAAAGTAAGGAGAGACATGGAAATCCTAAAAGAGACCCCAATTGATCTTACTGATATGAAATGCATAGTGTCAGATGAAACCCATTTTAAGGGTTTCCTGATGGCTCAGACAGTAAAAACAAACAAACAAACAAACAAACAAGCAAACAAAAAAAACACACACACACAGCTGCAACATGGGAGACCAGTATTCAATCCCTGGGTAGGGGAGATCCCCTGAGGGCGGAATGGCAGCCTGCTCCAGTATGCTTGCCTGGAGAATCACCATGGACAGAGAAGCCTGGCAGGCTACAGACCATGGGGTCAAAAAGAGTTGGAGCCGGCTGAGTAAGGAAGCACAGCACAGCACAGCACAGCACAATGAATATTTATGAAGGAGAGGCAGGTAGTGAGGAAAGAGGGAGAAAGGGAAACAAGGGAAATGAAAGGAGGAAAGAAAATCCTCTGTAGCTGGTGAGAATAGAGCAACCAGAGATGTCCCCCAGCAGGACAGCACCACATATGTCCATCTGAGCAGTGTCAGACAGTTTGAAACAACTATCTCCAACTTTGGTCCCACTCCTTCAACCTAACTCATGTGCAGGGCTTACCACTAATAGGCTAATAGTCATCGTGGTTTCTCCTCAGTCAAAGCGTGATTCACCCAGAAGTGAAAAAGACACGTGTGTCCCAATGTTCATCACAGCACTGCTTACAGTAGCCTGGGCATGGAAGCAACCTAGATGTCCATGAGCAGACAAAAGGGTAAGAAAGCTGTGGTACATAGACACAATGGAATATTGCTCAGCCATTAAAAAGAACACTTTTGAATCCATTCTAATGAGGTGGATGAAAGTGGAGCCTATTATACAGAGTGAAGTAAGTCAGAAAGAAAACCACCAGTACAGTATACTAAGGCATATATATTGAATTTAGGAAGATGGAGATGATAACCCTATATGGGAGACAGCAAAAGAGACACAGATTCACAGAACAGTCTTTCGGACTCTGTGGGACACGGCGAGGGTGGGATGATCTGAGAGAACGGCATTGAAACATGTATATTTTCATATGAGAAAGGGATAGCCAGTCCATGTTCGATTCATAAGACAGGGTGCACAGGGCTGGTGCAATGGGCTGACCCAGAGGGATGGGATGGGGAGGGAGGTGAGAGGGGGGATCAGGAAGGGGAACACATGTACACCCATGGCTGATTCCTGTCAATATGTGGCAAAAACAACCACAATATTGTAAAGTAATCACCCACCAATTAAAATAAATAAAATAAAATAAAATGCATTCCTTTGCCGAAACGGGCCTAATCAGTATTGGCTTTTTAAGCTCCGAAAACGGCATTCTTTTCCTTCCTTTCTTTCCTCTTTCACCCCCGCCCCCCTTTCCTTTTCTTTCTTATTATATAAAAGTTTAAGCTTGCTTTCCATTTATAGTTATGACAAAGTCCTGGCTCTATTTCCCATGTTGTACAATGCATCCCTGAACTCATCTTCCACCTAAATAACACTGCGTGCCTCCCACTCTTCCACCTCGGTATTGTCCCTTCCTCTTCCCCTCCCCGCTGGTAACCAGTAGATGCTTCTCTATATCTGTTTGCCTCCATTTTTATCATATACTTTACTTTGCAGTATCTTTAGATTTTAAAAGTTATATCACACAGTATTTGTCTACCTCTGTCTGAGTTATTTTACTCAATATTCTACCTTCCATTTTGCTGCAAATGTCAATATTCCATTCTTTTGATGGGGCATCACTTTTGTATGCCTTTTTAACAAATGGCACTGCCCCCCCACACACGACCCAGCTCCCCAGCTAAGTGTCCATCTCTGCACTCACACAGAGAAACACCAAGTCCTCTTCCTCTTCTCCCAAGGGAAGTGTGTCTTTGAAGCTCAGTCTGGAACCAGTTCTTCCCCCTACTTTCTGCCAACCTGGACCTTCTGGTCCCATCTCTAACTCCACAGAAGCCATCTCCCTCCCTCCTCACACATTTATCCCTGCCCTGCCCTCTCTGCCACCCAGTATCAGGGAACTGAGAGACAAACATAATTTCACATCAGGTTTACTTTATTTTAGTTTTCTTATTACTGTATGCAGTTGTATAACATTCAGCATCGGTACTGTAGGCCAGGACTCAGCGGAGAGGCCCCTGAGAATTGCTGAGGTGTCTAGCCATGCCCCGAAGTCACTGGCTGTCCACTGGTCCAGCTGGAATGGCAGGGTTCTCCATGGTCTCTGGGAACTCCTCTGGTTCGTTCTGATTAACTGGAATGGCAGGGGTCTCCATGGTCTCTGGGACCTCCTCTGATTCATTCTGATTAGTTGGAAGTGCAGGGGGCTCCATGGTCACTAGGACTTCCTCTGGTTCTTCTGATTAGCTCGAATGGCAGGGGTCTCCATGGTGTCTGGGACCTCCTCTGGTTACATCTGATTAACTGGAATGGCAGGGGTCTCCATGGTCTTTGGGACCTCCTCTGGTTCCTTCTGATTCAGCTTTTCATTCGCCTTGGAAGCCTGGCTACAGATCTTGGAGCATCTGATTTTCTTAAGCATTTTTGTGGTGGGTGGTTTCTGAGAAGTTCTCTTGGGAATCTTTCCGGAATGGGATTATTTACTCTCACGGTTACCCTGCCCACATGGGGAAATCAAGAGAGGGAGCAAAGAATGGCACTGGTTTAGGGAAGACTGTGAAGACAGGTGGGAATGATAGCTTCAGGAGAAAGGGTGTGGGCAGAGAAGGGTTATGTGCCAGGTAAGGATAGGGGAGGCTGTCTTTTCGGGTGCGGTTGATGGGCAAAAGAGTATGGCTGGGTTCAGCTCACCTTGACATTTTTTGTGGCCCTCAGTTGATAGGAGGTCTTCATCTTCTCCTGGGTAACAGGAGCTGGGTGTTCCATAACAACTATGGAGCCTTGTGGCTTTCCAGTCACCTCAGTCATTTGGAGGACTCACAGTGGTCTGTTCAGAGCCCCTGAGCACCCCTATATATACCCGTCCCCATGGAGCCTCACCCTCATACTTTGTGAGGTCAGCAAGTCTCTTCCGCAGCCAATGGTGGCCCTGGATGAGCTTTGACATCACAAAGCCCCATCCTGACATGTCTAGCGGAGGATGGGGAGCAATTCAGATGATTTGCTCGGAGAAGTGAGGCATTAGTAATGCCCTCAAGAGGCCTCCAAACTCACCTGCCACCCTCACCTCTGTGTCAACTCTGATGGGTCACACAGCAGGCAGAGTGCATCTCCTCCCAACCTTGCCCCACAGCCACACGCCTCAGGCATTCATTCTGTTCTCTGTCAGCTTTCACCATTATCTAGCTTTTCATATCTTGCCTAAACTCCCTCCACGACAACTAGGTTGTGATTACGAGTCTGTGGAAGCGAGAATCATTGCTCATTCGTCCTGCAATGTGGTCTTAATGCACCTTGAAGTCCATTGAATTCTGGGCCAGCCAACAGAAAGCTTTCCATCCCGCCTCCTTGTCTCAGTGTTCCAGGAGCTCGCTTCCCTTTTAAGGCCTCCAGTCGGAAACCCTTTTCTTCATGCTGTGAGAATGCAGTGAATACACTTGCCCTGGCTCCACACGGAGCTGTCTCGTTTGAAGTCTAGGACTCAGGGTCACCTCACTAGGAGTACTACCCAGGCTTGGATTTGTACATGGTGTTGGGAATGGGGCAGAGAAATCCATGTTTCAGGTTGTGCTGGGGGATCCCATGCAGGAAATGCCCACCTGTGGCTGATTAGTATTTCCAGCAAGGGGTGGAGCTTGCCCAGAGCTGTGTGGGCCTTGTGTGCAAAGGTCTTCTCAACATGTGCCCTCACAAATCTCTTTTCTCATCTTGTTTTCTTGCTGGAAGCTCCCTTGGAGCTTACCACACAGCCAAAACCATGGTGGAATTCATTTCCATGAGCAGCTGCCACAAACTTCTAGGTTCTTGGACAAAACACTGAGTCTTCCTGTCCTGTGCATCGAGTTCCCATGGTCTCTCATGGAGCTGGTTGGCTCTGAAGGATAGTGGAATGGATTGTGTGCTCCACCTCAGTCCTCGTTTTTCCAATTGACTCATAGGGTCAACCAGCCTGAGGTGCACCCCTGGGGACAGTTTGTCGGCTTAGTGGGTCTTCCTTGGTTTCTTGTCGAGTGTTCACATCCTGGTGTCCACTTGTTGCTTACTCTCCCAGGGGCCATCACACTGCTGAACATTTTAAGAGGCAGAAAAAGCACACCGTAAACAAACCCAAAAGATGACTCTAAAATTGTTAGAAGATCTTAAAACCTGATAGAAAAATGGGCAAGAGGCACGAGCCACCACTTTGTAAGAAAGATGTATCACTGGCCCTTAAATTTATGAAAACATTTTTAAAGTCAGGAGCAGCCAATTCACAAGAAGAATATTGAACTAGCCCAGAACCACGTTAAAATATATTAAATCTCAAAAAGGTAAGAAAAATCCTACTACAGTTCCCTTGAGAACCGAAACGCAGGCAGAAGTGGCACTGATTTTAGTAATTGCAGACAGATATATTAAGATACTTGGAATAACTGTGTTTTGTGTGTTCTAAAAGTAAGGAGAGACATGGAAATCCTAAAAGAGACCCCAATTGATCTTACTGATATGAAAAGCATAGTGTCAGATGAAACCCATTTTAAGGGTTTCCTGATGGCTCAGACAGTAAAAACAAACAAAGAAACAAACAGACAAACAAACAAAAAAACACACACACACACCTGCAACATGGGAGACCAGTATTCAATCCCTGGGTTGGGGAGATCCCCTGAGGGCGGAATGGCAGCCTGCTCCAGTATGCTTGCCTGGAGAATCACCATGGACAGAGAAGCCTGGCAGGCTATAGACCATGGGGTCAAAAAGATTTGGAGCCGGCTGAGTAAGGAAGCACAGCACAGCACAGCACAATGAATATTTGTGAAAGAAAAGCAGGTATTGAGGAAAGAGGGAGAAAGGGAAACAAGGGAAATGAAAGGAAGGAAAGAAAATCCTCTGTAGCTGGTGAGAATAGGGCAACCAGAGATATCCCCCAGCAGGACAGCACCACACATGTCCATCTGAGCAGTGTCAGACGGTTTGAAACAACTATCTCCAACTTTGATCCCACTCCTTCAACCAAACTCATGTGCAGGGCTTACCACTAACAGGCTAATAATCATCATGGTTTCTCCTCATTGAAATTCTGATTCACCCAGAAGTGAAAAAGACAAGTGTGCCCCAATGTTCATCACAGCACTGTTTACAATAACCAGGGCATGGAGGCAACCGAGATGTCCATCAGCAGCCAAATTGGTAAGAAAGCTGTGGTACATAGACGCAGTGGAATATTGCTCAGCCATGAAAAAGAACACATGTGAATCCATTCTAATGAGGTGGATGAAACTGGAACCTATTATACAGAGCGAAGTAAGTCAGAAAGAAAAACACCAATACCCTATACTAAGGCATATATATTGAGTTTAGGAAGGTGGAGATGATAACCCTATATGGGAGACAGCAAAAGAGACTCAGATTTTCAGAACAGTCTTTTGGACTGTGTGGGAGACAGCGAGGGTGGGATGATCTGAGAGAATAGCATTGAAACATATATATTATCATAAGTGAAAGGGATAGCCAGTCCATGTTCAATGCATAAGACAGGCTGCACAGGGCTGGTTCACTGGGCTGACCCAGAGGGATTGGATTGGGAGGAAGATGTGAGGGGGAATCAGGATGGGGAATACATGTACTCCCATGGCTGATTCATGTCAATGTATATCAAAAACCACCACAATATTGTAAAGTAAATACGCACCAATTAAAATAAATAAAATAAAATAAAATAGAATCCTTTGATAAAAAGGACCTAATCAGTATTAACTTTTTGACCTCCAAAAACGCCCTTCTTTTCCTTCCTTTCTTCCCTGCTTCCTCCCCCCTCTTTCTTTCCTTTTCTTTCTGATTATACGCTTGCTTTCCATTTATAGTTATGACAAATTCCTGGCTCTATTCCTCATGTTGTACAATGCATTCCTGAGCTCATCTTCCACCTAACTATCACTGCTTGCTCCCACTCCCCCACCTCTGTATTGCCCCAGCCTCTTCCCCTCCCCGCTGGTAACCAGTAGATTCTTCTCTATATTTGTGCCCCTCCATTATGATCATATTTTCTACTTTGTGGTATGTTTACATTCTATAAGTGATATCATACAGTATTTGTCAATCTCTGTCTGAGTTATTTTACTAAATATTCTACCTTCTATGTTGCTGTAAATGTCAATACCCCATTCTTTTGATGGGGCAGCTCCTTTGTATGCCTTTTGAACAAATGGCACTGCCACCCCCACACACAACACAGCTCCCCAGCTAAGTTTCCATCTCTGCATTCACACAGAGAAACTCCAAGTCCTCTTCCTCTTCTCTCATGGGAAATGTGTCTCTGAAGCTCAGTCTGGAACCAGTTCTTCCCCCTACTTTCTGGCAACCTGGACCTTCTGGTCCCATCTCCAACTCCACAGAAGCCATCTCCCTCCCTCCTCACACACTTACCTTTCCCTGCCTTCTCAGCCCCCCACTATCAGAAAACTCAAGAACAAACATAATTTCACATCAGCCTGATTTTATTTTATTTTCGTTATTAGTGTGTGCAGCTGCTATAATATTCAGCATCTGTACTTTTGGCCAGTACTCAGCAGCTAGACCCCCAAGCATTTCTGATGTGTCTAGCCATGCCCCGAAGTCACTGGGTGTCCACTGGTCCAGCTGGAATGGCAGGGGTCTCCATGGTTGCTGGGACTTCCTCTGGTTAGTTCTGATTAGCTGGAATGGCAGGGGTCGCCATGGTCTCTGCGACCTCCTCTGGCTTATTCTGATTAGCTGGAAATGCAGGGGTCTCCATGGTCTCTGGGACCTCTTCTGGTTCCCTCTGATTCAGCAGTTCATTTGCTTTGGAACTCTGGCTAGAGAGCTTTAAGCATCTCATTTTCTTAAGTTTTTTTTGTGGTGGGAGTTTTCAGAGAAGTTTTCTTGGGCAGCTTTGCCGGAAAGGAATTATTCACCCTCACGGTTACCCTCGCCACATGGAGAAAACAAGACAGGGAGCAAGAATGGCACTGGTTTATGGAAGACTGTGAAGACAGGTGGGAACGATGGGAACAGGAGAAGGGGTATGGGCACAGAAGGGTTATGTGCCAGACAAAAACAGAGGAGGGTGTCTTCTGGGGTGGGGTCGATGCGCAAGAAGAGTTTGGCTGGATTCAGTTCACGTTGACATTTTTTTCTGGACCTCAATAATAGGAGGTCCTCATCTTTTCCTGGGTAACATGAGGTGGGTGTCCCATAAATACTCTGGAGCCTTGTGGCTTCCCAGTCACCTCAGTCATTTGGAGGACTCACAGTGGTCTGCTCAGGGCCCCTAAGTACCCCTATATATACCCGTCCCCATGGAGCCTCACCCTCATGCTTCTTTGAGGTCAGCCATTCTCTTCCCCAGCCATTGGTGGCCCTGGGTGTGCTTTGCCATCACAATGCCCCATCCTGACATGTCTATTGGAGGATGGGGAGCAATTCAGATGATTTGCCAAGAGAAATGAGGCATTAGTAATGCCCTCAAGAGGCCTCCAAACTCACCTGCCACCCTCACCTCTGTGTCAACTCTGATGGGTCACACAGCAGGCAGAGTGCATCTCCTTCCAATCATACCCCACAGCCACGCTCCTCGGACATTCACTCTGTTCTTTCTCAGTTTTCACCATTATCTAGCTTTTCATATCTTGCCTAAACTCCCTCCATGACAACTAGGTTGTGATTACGTGTCTGTGGAAGCGAGAATCATTCCACAAACTTCCTCCAATGTGGTCTTAATGCACCTTGAAGCCCATTGAATTCTGGGCCAGCCGACAGAAATCTTTCCATCCCGCCTCCTTGTCTCAGTGTTCCAGGAGCTCACCAACATTTTCTGGTCTTCAGTTGGGAACCCTTGTCTTCATGCTGTGAGCATGCAGGGAATACACGTGCCCTTGCTCCACAGGGAGCTGTCTTGTTTCAAGTCTAGGACTCAGGGTCAGCTCACTAGGAGTACTACCCAGGTTTGAGTTTGAACAGGGTGATGGGGATGGGGCAGAGAAATGCATGTTTCAGGTTGTGCTGGGGGATCCCATGCAGGAAATGCCCACCTGCGGCTGATTAGTATTCCCAGCAAGGGGTGGAGCTTGCCCAGAGCTGTGTGAGCCTGTGTGCAAAGGGCTTCTCAACATGTGCCCTCACAAATCTCTTCTCTCATCTTGTTTTCTTGCTAGAAGCTCCCTTTGAGCTTACCTCACAGCCACAACCAAGGTGGAATTCATTTCCATGAGCAGCTGCCACAAGCTTCCAGCTTCTTGGACCAAACTCTGAGTCATCCTGTCCTGTGCATCTAGTTCCCATGGTCTTTCATTGAGCTGGTTGGCTCTGGAGGAAAGGGGAATGGATTGTGTGCTCCACCTCATTCCTCGTTTTTCCAATTGAGTCGTAGGGTCAACCAGCCTGAGTTGCACCCCTGGGGACAGTTTGGTGGCTTAGTGGGTCTTCCTGGGTTTCCTGTGAAGGGTTCACATCGTGGTGTCCACTTTTTGCATACTCACCCAGGGTCCATCACACTGCTGAACATTTTAAGATGTAGAAAAGGCACGCCAGAAACAAACTCAAGAGATGACTCTTAGAAATTTGAGAAGATCTTAAATCCTGATAGGAAAATGGGCAAGAGGCACGAGCCAGTACTTTATAGGAAAGATGTATCACTGGCCTTTAAATTTATGAAGACAGGTTTAAAGACATGAGCAGCCAATTCATCTGAAGAGCAATGAATTAGCCCCGGACCATGTTAAAATATATTAAATCTCTTGAAGTTAAGAAAAATCATACTAAAATTCCCTTGAGAACTGGAATGCAGCCAGAAGTGGCATAGATTTTATTAATTGCAGACAGAGACATTAAGATACTTGGAATAACTGTGTTTTGTGTGTTCTAAAAGTAAGGAGAGACATGGAAATCCTTAAAAAATCCCCATTTGATTTTACATATATGAAAAAAAATACTGTCAGATGAAGCATATTTTAAGGGTTTCCTGGTATGTCAGACAGTAAAAAGAAAAAAAATAAAAATAAAACGGCCACATGGGAGACCAGGATTCAATTCCTGGGTTGCGAATATTCCCTGGAGTTGGGAATGGCAGCCTGCTCCAGTATGCTTGCCTGGAGAATCCCCATGGACAGAGGAGCCTGGCATGCTACAGTCCATGGGGTCAAAAAGAGTTGCACACGGCTGAGCAACGAAGCACAGCACAGCACACACATTGAAAGTTTGTGAAAGAAAGACAGGGAGGGAGGAAAGAGGGAGAAAGGGAAACAAGGGAAATGAAAGGAAGGAAAGAAAATCCTCTGTTGCTGGTGAGAACAGAGCAACCAGAGATGTCCCCCAGCAGGACAGCACCCCACATGTCCATCTGAGCACTCTCAGACGGTTTGAAACAACCATCTCCAACTTTGGTCCACTCCTTCAACCAAACTCATGTGCAGGGTTTACCACTAATAGGTTAATAGTCATCATGGTTTCTCCTCATTCAAATCGTGATTCACCCAGAAGTGAAAAAGACACATGTGCCCCAATGTTCATCACAGCACTGTTTACAGTAGCCAGGGCATGGAAGCAAACTAGATATCCATCAGCAGACAAATGGATAAGAAAGCTGTGGTACATAGACACAATGGAATATTGCTCAGCCCTTAAAAAGAACACATGTGAATCCATTCTAATGAGGTGGATGAAACTGGAGCCTATTATACAGAGCGAAGTAAGTCAGAAAGAAAAACAACAATACACTATACTAAGGCATATATATTGAATTTAGGAAGATGGAGATGATAACCCTATATGGGAGACAGCAAAAGATACACAGATTCACAGAACAGTCTTTTGGACTCTGTGGCAGACGGCAAGGGTGGGATGGTCTGAGAGAATGGCATTGAAACAGGTATGTTATCATATGTCAAAGGGATAGCCAGTCCATGTTCGATGCATAAGACCGGGTGGTCAGGGCTGGTGCAATGGGCTGACCCAGAGGGATGGGATGGGGAGGGAGGTGGGAGCGGGGATCAGGATGGGGAACACATGGACACCCATGGCTGATTCATGTCAATGTATGACAAAAACCACAACAATATTGTAAAGTAATTACCCACCAATTAAAATAAATAAAATAAAATAAAATACATTCCTTTGCCAAAAAGGGCCTAATCAGTATTGGCTTTTTGATCTCCAAAAACGCCATTCTTTTCCTTCTTTTCTTCCCTTCTTCATTCCCCCTCTTTCTTTTTCGTTCTTATTATACAACTGTTAAAGCTTGCTTTCCATTTATAGTTATGACAAAGTCCTGGCTCTATTCCCAATGTTGTACAATGCATCCCTGAGCTCATCTTCCACCTAACTAACCCTACCTGGCTCCCTCTCCCCCACCTCTGTATTGCCCACCCTCTTCCCCTCCCCGCTGGTAACCAGTAGTTGCTTCTCTATATCTGTGCACCTCCATTTTTATCATATTCTCTACTTTGCAGTATGTTTAGATTCTATTGTGAGGCTGTCACGGCTAACACCATGACAGGCAGCCTAGATTAGGAGTAGGCCTGGTTTCCCGGAGAAACACAATTATCAGGCCACCTAGAGCCAGCCAATCAACATGTGCCTAGTCAGAAAAAGAGAACCTATCAGGGGAAAGCTGAAAGCCCACAAGGATTGGGCCAACAAAATTTGCCTTGCAACTGTGTAACCAATCTGCTTGCGCCAACTACCCTATTGAACCCAATAAATACCCGAGATAACTGGGGCTTGCGCCCTTTTCGTCCTCACACCCTTGGTGAGGGCTGGAGGCCCTGGTTCGAGTCAGAAATAAATTCCCCTACTGCAAGTTGCATTGTCTCGTGGAGTCCTCTTTCCCGATCAGGGATCCAGACTACGGGCAGAACATTTGGGGGCTCGTCCGGGATCCCTTGACCAGGGAAGAATGCTCTTTGGAACAAAGGGGAAAAAGGACAGGTAATAGCACCGGTGCTCAGGCAGGTCTGGAAAAGTCCAGTGTAAATCCGAGTTCCTGCTAAAAGTCAGGAAGGTGTCTGGCCTGAGGAAAAGCTTTCCATGAAGGAATGGATTGGCAGTTCGGGCCGGTGTGAGGTCGAGGCCAGAGAGCCCGCTGGAAAGCAGCCGGCTCTGCAGGAAAGAGACCTCCTCTCCTAAGCCCGGATCTGGGGAACAGTGGACGCCATTCTGTAAGGTGACCCTTGTTCCAGAGGATAGGGAGACTCAGGGGGTCCCGCCCCCCAGGTCTGTGTTGTCGGCCGATGTGTGTCTGTCTATGTGTTTTTCTACGCCCTTCCGCGTCTGTATAACTGCCGGCATTGTCTCCTGTCTCGTTGTTCTCTGGTGTGTCGTTGTCTACTTCCTCCTATAAAGCCTTGGAGCCTCATTTCTGTTTCTGAGAATTTCAGTGAACAGGCAGACAGTTGTCGGGGCACCTGATGAGTCCCGGCCAGGGCTACTCTCTGGCGGATTCTGAAGGCCTCCCAACAAGTCAGTCCCAGTAACGGGAGCCCGAGAGGGTGAAGCTCTTTTCTTTTTTCTCGTATTCTAAACCGAGAATCTGGCCAAATAGAAACCCGTTTGTGTGGGCACGGGACAGGCACTTAAGAGCCAATAGGGCGCCTGCCACTGGAAGACTCCCATAAAAGGATAAGGGGGTCACAGAACGGGCTCAAGATCCTTAGGGTGCCCGTCCCCAACAAGAAAACTTCCGTGCAACAACTAAGGCACTCAAATAGTTCCACGAAGCATACCACAAGCCCTAACCTCCTGGCCGCCACCACTCCCGATAGGATTTTTTGCTGGTAATTCTCTGTGACCTTCTTCTGACTATCACTATGGGCCAAGGAAAATCTACCCCACTCTCTCTCATGACTGATCATTTCTCAGATGTCAGGGCTAGAGTGTATGATCTGTCGCCACTGGTTACAAGGAGTAAATTAATGACCTTTTGCTCTGCAGAGTGGCCCGCCTTCCAAGTTGGATGGCCTCCAGAGGGAACTTTTCAACCTTCTATTATTCGGGTAGTAAAAGAGAAAATTATGGCTCCTGATCCCTGGGGCCACCCAGGCCCAGTCCCATATGTTATGGTCTGGCAAGATCTAGTAGAAAATCCGCCCGAACGGTTAAAACCTTTTGTTCACAAACTCCCTGATTCTCCTAATGTACAAGCCCTGGTTACGGAAACCCCTCTCCCCCAGGAGAAGCCGAGAAGAACAAGGGCCCAAACCGGTTTTGCAGAAATCCTCGTACCCGAACCTGATTGACTTAGAGACGGAAATTAGGCTCCCGCCATATGGCCCTTCTCCGTTGCAGGTTCCCCCGGGTGGAAGAGCCCTCCCCTCCGATGAATCAGAAGGGATAAGGGAACCCCGACCCCGGAGGAGAAATAGAGGAAATACGGGTGAGCAAGATCATGGGGACCCAGAGTTACCTTCATCTACTGTACAGGCACTCCCTGTCCGAGTGGGACCAGCTAACCCAGACAGAGAACGAACCTATCAGTACAGGCCCTTTTCCACAAGTGATCTGTATAATTGGAAAACCCCAAATCCTCCTATTTTGGAGAAACCCCAAGGCCTCATTGACCTCTTAGATTTCGTTTGGTTCACTCATAAGCCCACCTGGGATGGTTGCCAGCAGCTCTTGCAGGTGCTCTTCACCACGGAGGAACGGGAGCGAATCCTGGCAGAGGTGCGGAAACGGGCCCCAGGGATCGACGGGAGACCAACCGCCCAGGCTCATCTCATGGACAAGGGGTTTACTCCGTTGCGGCCTAATTGGGATTTTGAGCGAGTGGAAGGTAGGGTGCGTCTCTGTGTGTACCGCCAGACTCTAATGGCTGGCCTGCGGGCCGCAGCTAGGAAGCCGACAAATTTGGCGAAGGTAAGTTTAGTAAGGCAAGAGCCCACTGAGAGCCGGTCAGCCTTCCTAGAGAGGCTAATGGAGGCCTTTAGGCAATATACACCTATAGACCCCCCAGGCTGAGGAATCACACACTGCAGTTCTACTGGCGTTTGTGAATCAGGCAGCCCCAGATAGTAAGAGAAAATTACAAAAGATAGAGGGGTTAAGAGAACAGACAATACAAGACTTACTGAAAGCAGCTGAAAAGGTGTTTAATAATAGATAGACCCCAGACTGGACTTGGACTGAGCCAATGAAACAGGCTTTCCAGACACTCAGACGGGCCCTACTAAAAGCCCCAGCCCTTGCCCTGCCTAACCCAAAGAAGCCATTCCAGCTGTTTGTAGGTAAAAAGCAAGGAAAGGGGGTCTTGACGTAACAATGGGGACCATGGAAGTGGCCGGTGGCATGCTTTTCAATGCGATTAGACCCAGTGGCCTCTGGGTGGCCCCCTTGCCTCCGCATCATTGCAGTCACTGCCCTCCTCGTCCGCGACGCCGACACGTTGACATATGGACAACAACTCTGGGTTGACACCCCCTACGCCATCGAAGGGGTTTTAAAGCAGCCGCCGGGTAAGTGAATCTCCAATGCCCGTTTGACACATTACCAGGCCCTGCTGCTTGATACCCCATGGGTGCGTCTTCAGACCCCTTGCTTCCTGAATCCAGCCACGCTTCTACCTAACCCAGAGAAGGACCGCCCTCTCCATGATTGCAGTGAGATACTGGCTGAGGCCCTGGCGGCTCGAAAAGACTTAACTGATGTGTCCCTAAACAACAGTGAGCTAGTATGCTTCACTGATGAGAGCAGCTATGTAAAAGATGGGCAAAGGAAGGCGGGAGCTGCTATAGTTAATGATTCAGGACAGACAAGTTGGGCTGAGACACTTCCGCCAAACACGTCTGTGCAAAAATCAAAATGGATTGCCCTAATACAGTCTCTGGAACAAGCAAAAGGGAAGAGAGTCAGATTTTTACAGACAGCCGATATGCTTTTAGCACTGTCCATATTCAAGGTCCGATATACCAGGAAAGGTGATTTAGAACAGCGGAGGGCAAAAAAGTCAAGAATTTGCCCGAGATCCGCAGGCTCCTGACAATTGTACATGTCCCCGGTCACCAGAAAGGAAAAGACCCGAGGACACGGGGCAATCGGGGTGCTGATGTGGCCGCTCAAGAAGCGGCCAGGCGGGACTATGCCACCCCCATATTAGCCATGGGACTTCCACCTCCTGGTATGGGGACTCTGCTGCCAGTCCCCGACTATTCCCTCCTTGACCTCGTTTGAATTAACGAGGATACCACCCTCCAGAAGGATGACAAAGATGGATGGTACCGAGATCAAAACAACAATCTGATATTGCCTGCCATCCTGGGTCGTCACCTATGTGAACACCTGCACACAACTACACACTTGGGGGACAAAAAGACCTTGACACTTCTCCAGACGGCCTGCCTGAGGTTCCCTTGACAAAATGCAACTGTACAAGAGATAATCCAGGCTTGCAAAGCATGCCAGCTGATGAAGACAGAGAAAAGGCAGCACAGTGGAACGAGGTACCGAGGGAAAGAGCCAGGGCAACACTGAGAGATAGATTTCACTGAAGTAAGGCCAGGCAAGTACGGGTATCTCTATCCGTTGGTTCTGGTAGATACCTTCTCGGGGTGGGTAAAAGCCTTCCCCACTAAGAGCGAGAGAGCAACAGTGGTTGCTAAAAAGATCTTAGGAGAGATAGTGCCTAGGCACGGGCTGCCAGTGACTATGGGCTCTGATAACGGACCTGCCTTTGTGAGCCAGATTGTACAAGGGGAGACAAAATGGAAGTGACATTGTGAATATAATCCCCAGAGCTCAGGACAGGTTGAGAGAATGAATCGGACCCTAAAACAACTTTGACAAAGTTGGCAGTAGAGACTGGCGGGGACTGGGTGACCCTCCTTCCCTTCGCACTCTTTCGAGACCATAACACCCCTTATAAGCTGAATCTTACCACTTTAGAGATTCTGTATAGAAGACCCCCTCCTGTGTGTCCTATATTCGAGGAAAAATGCCTACCACCCCCTACCTTGGGACAATTCTAGCAAACACTGATGGCATTAAGTAAGGTGCATAGCCATGTTTGGAAATTAATTCGAGAGATACACGAGGGTCCAAGCAAGGGGACCATCCCCTCACGTAATATTGGCCCGGGTGATTGGGTTTGTGTAAAACGACACCAATCTAAAGCATTAGAACCTAGATGAAAAGGCTCTTATGTTGTTCTCCTTACCACTCCTACTGCTGTTAAGGTCGACAGGATCGGGCCTTGGGTTCACTGCAATCACGTGCGGCAAGCCACCACTGAAGAACAAGAGAAGGCGCAAGCAGAATGGGAGGCAAGACCTCACCCGTCAAATCCTTTGAAACTGAAACTCGTACGACGGGAGCCCTCTTAACTCTCCTGCTGATAACAGTTTTCATAGGCCCAGGAGCAACCAGCCACAACCCCCATCAGCCAGCTAACCTGACTTGGGTGATCTACAATCCTGAGACTGGAGAAGTGCTTAATTCCCGCTCCAACGTGGCCCCCAAAGGGACATGGTGGCCAGTACTGACCTTTGATTTGTGCGTGCTGGCGGCTGATGGTAATGGGTTTGGTCCCCACCAACTGACCAAGTTCTTTGCCCACGGCTCTTTCAGTCTGTTCACCCATAACTGTGAGTGAAAAGGCCCACAGTACCACGAACAGGTGACTGTCTATGTCTGCCCGGGGGGAGGAAGGGATCAGAACCAAATCGAAAAATGTGGGGGAGTTGAGTCTTTTTATTGCGCCACTTGGGGTTGCGAAGCCACGGGAACAGTCCATTGGCTCACTAACTCCGACAAGGACCTCATTCAGGTAAACTCACCCCCGAATTCCCAGAAATTTCCAACTAACAGAGTCCCGGGCAATGTTTCCCATTACAGATCAAATTCACAGACAAAGGAAAAAAATTTACCAGGAGGGATGATGGCCGAGCTTGGGGCCTCCGTCTTTACAAGACTGCCTATGACACAGGATTCTGGTTTGAGCTTAAATTAAAACAGGGACCGCTCTATTTGGCACCGAAAGTAGCCTTAGGACCAAACCAGGTGATAGAACAACCGCAAAGACTCCCTAATAGATCGACTCCACGCACCGTGGGACCCCCCAGGGATAACATGTCCCGACCAACAGACCCCCTTATGAAAATGATCTCCTCGGCCAATCTCACCCTAAATGCCTCTCATCCGGGCTTAACAAACGGTTGCTGGCTTTGCTATAATATGTCTCGGCCTGCAGACGGCAGCAACAACCTGGGTCAGGCTGGTTGACAGTAGGCTCCCTTATGGGCATAGGCACCTGTATAGGAACTATCCCTAAGACATATCAACACCTAGGTGATAATAATTCAATCCCTAGGAAAAGCCTCCCCAATCCTACTCACCAGTGGGTACTTCTGCCAGAAAACGGGTGGTAGACTTGCTCCGCCGGACTAACCCCGTGTGTCCATAAGGCAGCACTTAATGCCTCCCAAGATTTCTGTGTCCTAGTCCACCTGATCCCCCGGCTAAACTATTACTCAAAGGAAGAGCTGCAACCTAGGTTAGACCCATCGGGTCAATATAGGGTAAAACGAGAACCAATCACTGCCCTGACTTTGGCAGTCCTCTTGGGTCCTTAAAAACGGGAAGTGAGATTGCAGCCTTAATGTTGCAAGATAAACAGTATAATCAACTAAGGGCTGCAATAGATGGAGATATTGAGCTCCTTGGCTGAAGTCGTGTTACAGAATAAGAGAGGTTTTGGTTTGTTGTTTCTGCAACAAAGAGGATTATGTGCAGCACTTGGAGAAGAATGCTGTTTCTCTATCGACCATTCAGGGGTGGTACAAAAATCTCTCCAGAAAGTAAGAGAGAGACTAGCCCAGAGGAAGAGAGAACGAAAAGCCCAACAAGGCTGGTTTGAATCTTGGTTTCAGCGCTCCCCCTGGTTGACCACTTTGATTTCCACCCTCCTGGGTCCACTCATAATATTAATATTGTTACTGACCTTTGGTCCATGCATTATAAACCGTCTGGTCTCATTTATTAGAGAGTGCCTCAATACCATCCAAATTAATGGTATTGAGACAACAATATCAGCCAATTTCACAGGGTAGAGAGAAAGATTCCTCTACAAAAAGTACAAAGACAGGGGGGAAATGTGAGGCTGCCACGGCTAACGCCATGACAGACAGCCTAGATTAGGGGTAGGCCTGGTTTCCCAGAGTAACATAATTATCAGTCCACCTAGAGCCAGCCAATCAACATGTGCCTAGCAAGAAAAAGGGAACCTATCAGGGGGAAGCTGAAAGCCCACAAGGATTGGGCCAACCAAAATTGCCTTGCAACTTTGTAACCAATCCGCTTGCACCAACTACCCGATTGTACTCAATAAATACCCAAGGGAACTGGGGCTCCGGCCTTTTCGTCCTCACACCCTTGGTGAGGGCGGGAGGCCTTGGTTCGAGTCAGTAATAAATTCCCATACTGCAAGTTGCATTGTCTCGAGGAGTCTCCTTTCCCGATCGGGGATCTCGACTATGGGCAGAACATCTATAAGTGATATCATACAGTATTTGTCTATCACTATCTGAGTTATTTTAGTCAATATTCTACCTTCCGTGTTGCTGCAAATGTCAATATTCCATTCTTTTGATGGGGCAGCTGCTTAGGATGCCTTTTGAAAAAATGGCACTGCTCCCCCACACACGACACAGCTCCCCAGCTAAATGTTCATCTCTGCACTCACACAGAGAAACACCAAGATCTCTTCCTCTTCTCCCATGGGAAGTGTCTCTTTGAAGCTCAGTCTGGAACCAGTGCTTCACCCTATATTCTGGCAACCTGGACCTTCTGGTCCCATCTCCAACTCCACAGAAGCCATCTCCCTCCCTCCTTACACACTTATCCCTTCCCTGCCCTCTCTGCCCCCACTATCAGAGAACTCAGAGACAAACATAATTTCACATCAGCTTGATTGTATTTTACTTTCGTTATTAGTGTATGCAGTTGCTATAATATTCAGCATCTGTACTATTGGCCAGACCTCAGCGGTGAGACCCCCAGGCATTTCTGAGGTGTCTAGACATGCCCCGAAGTCACTGGCTCTTCACTGGTCCAGCTGGAATGGCAGGGGTCTCCATGGTCTCTGGGACCTCCTCTGGTTTGTTCTGATTAGCTGGATTGGCAGGGGTCTCCATGGTCTCTGGGACCTCCTCTGGTTCATTCTGATTAGCTGGAATGGCAGGGTTCTCTGTGGTGTCTGGGGCTTCCTCTGGTTCCTTCTGATTAACTGGCATGGCAGGGGTCTCCATGGTCTCTGGGACATCTTCTGGTTCCTTCTGATTCAGCTGTTCATTCGCCTTGGAACTCTGGCTATAAAGCTTTGAGCACCTGATTTTCTTAAGCTTTTTTGTGGTGCTAGATTTCCGAGATATTTTCTTAGGCAACTTTGCTGGAATGGGATTATTCACCCTCACGGTTCCCCTGGCCACCTGGAACAAACACGAGAGGGAGCAAAGAATGGCATTTGTTTAGGGAAGAGTGTGAAGACAGGTGGGAACAATGGCTTCCGGAGAATGAGTATGGGCAGAAAAGCGTTTTGTGCCAGGCAAGGACAGGGGAGTGTGTCTTTTGGGGTGGGGTCGATAGGCTAGAGTAGTTTGGCCAGTTTCAGTTCACCTTGACATGTTTTCTGGACCTCAGTCGATAGGAGGTCTTCATCTTTTCCTGGGTAAGAGGAGGTGGGTGTTCCACAACTACTCTGGAGCCTTCTGGCTTCCCAGTCACCTCAGTCATTTGGAGGACTCACAGTGGTCTGCCCAGAGCCCCTGAGCATCCCTATATATACCCGTCCCCATGGGGCTTCACCCTCATGCTTTATGAGGTCAGCAAGTCTCTTCCGCAGCCAATGGTGGCCCTGGGTGAGCTTTGACATCACAAAGCCCCATCCTGACATGTCTAGCGGAGGATGGGGAGTAATTCAGATGATTTGCCAAGAGAAATGAGGCATTTGTAACACCCAAAAGAGGCCTCCAAACTCACCTGCCACCTCACCTCTATGTCAACTCTGATGGGTCACACAGCAGGCAGAGTGCATCTCCTCCAAATCTTGCCCACAGCCACATTCCTCGGGCATTCATTCTGTTCTCTCTCAGCTTTCACCATTATCTAGCTTTTCATATCTTGCCTAAACTCCCTCCATGACAACTAGCTTGTGTTTAAGTGTCTGTGGAAGCGAGAATCATTCCATGTACTTCCTCCAATGTGGTCTTAATGCACCTTGAAGCCAACTGAATTCTGGGCCAGCCGACAGAAACCTTTCCATCCCGCCGCCTTGTCTCAGTGTTCCCGGAGCTCGCCTCCATTTTCTGGTCTCCAGTCGGAAACCCTTGTCTTCAGGCTTTGAGAATGCAGTGAATACACTTGCCTTTGCTCCACACAGAGCTGTCTCGTTTCAAGTCTAGGACTCAGGGTCACCTCACTAGGAGTAGTACCCAGACTTGGGTTTGAACAGGGTGATGGGGAAGGGGCAGAGAAATGCATGTTTCAGGTTGTGCTGGGAGATCCCATGCAGGAAATGCCCACTTGCGGCTGATTAGTATTCCCAGCAAGGGGTGGAGCTTGCCCAGAACTGTGTGAGCCTGTGTGCAAAGGTCTTCTCAAGACGTGCCCTCACAAATCTCTTTTCTCACCTTGTTTTCTTGCTGGAAGCTCCCTTGGAGCTTACCTCACAGCCAAAACCAAGGAGGAATTCATTTCCATGAGCAGCTGCCACAAGCTTCCAGCTTCTTGGATGAAACACAGAGTCATCCTGTCCTGTGCATCTAGTTGGCATGGTCTCTCATTGAGCTGGTTGGCTCTGGAGGAAAGGGAAATGGATTGTGTGCTCCACCTCAGTCCTCGTTTTTCCAATTGACTCGAAGGGTCAACCAGCCTGAGTTGTACCCCTGGGGACAGTTTGTTGGCTTAGTGGGTCTTCCGGGGATTCCTGTGAAGGGTTCACATCGTGGTGTACACTTATTGCATGCTCACCCAGGGTCCATCACACTGCTGAACATTTTAAGAGGCAGAAAAGGCACGCCAGAAACAAACCCTAAATATGACTTTTAGAATTTTGAGAAGATCTTAAAACCTGATAGAAAAATGGGCAAGAGGCACGAGCCAGCACTTTATAGGAACGATGTATCATTGGCCTTTAAATTTATGAAGACATGTTTAAAGTCAGGAGCAGCCAATTCACAAGAAGAATATGGAACTAGCCCAGAACCACGTTAAAATATATTAAATCTCAGAAAGGTAAGAAAAATCCTACTACAGTTCCCTTGAGAACAGAAACGCTGGCAGAAGTGGAATAGATTTTCGTAATTGCAGACAGATACATTAAGATACTTGGAATAACTGCGTTTTGTGTGTTCTAAAAGTAAGGAGAGACATAGAAATCCTAAAATAGACCCCAATTGATCTTACAGATATGAAAAACATAGTGTCAGATGAAGCCCATTTTAAGGGTTTCCTGATGGCTCAGACAGTAAAAAAAAAAAAAAAAAAAAATTAAAAACGGCCACATGGAGACCAGGATTCAATTCCTGGGTTCGATATCCCTGGAGTTGGAATGCAAGCCTGCCTCCAGATCTTGCCTGGAGAATCCCATGGACAGAGGAAGCCTGCATGCTACAGTCCATGGGTCCAAAAGAGTTGGCACGACGGTGAGCAACGAAGCCAGCACAGCACACACATTGAAAGTTGTGAAAGAAAGACAGGGAGAGAAAAGGGAGAAGAACCAGGGAAATAAAGAAGGAAAGAAAATCTCTTTGCTGGTGGAACAGATCAACCGAGATGTCCCCCAGCAGGACAAGCACCCCCATCATCTGAAAGCGACTCTCAGACGGTTTAACACAATCCATCCCAACTTGCCACTCCTTCACCAAACTCAGTGCGGGTTACCACTTAAGTAGGTTAATAGTCATATGTTCCCTCATTCAATCTGATTTCACCCAGAAGTGAAAAAAGACACATGGCCCCCAATGTCATCACAGCACTGTACAGTGCCAGGCATGAGCAAATAGATATCGACAGCAGACAAATGAAAGAAAGCTGTGACATAGACACATGGAATATTCTCGCCTAAAAAGAACACATGTGAATCCATTCTAATGAGGTGGATGAAACTGGAGCCTATTATACAGAGCGAAGTAAGTCAGAAAGAAAAACAACAATACACTATACTAAGGCATATATATTGAATTTTGGAAGATGGAGATGATAACCCTATATGGGAGACAGCAAAAGAGACACAGATTTCCAGAACAGTCTTTTGGACTCTGTGGGAGACGGCAAGGGTGGGATGGTCTGAGAGAATGGCATTGAAACATGTATGTTATCATATGTTAAAGGGATATCCAGTCCATGTTGGATGCATAAGACAGGGTGCTCAGGGCTGGTGCACTGTGCTGACCCAGAGGGATTTGATGGGGAGGGAGGTGGGAGCGGGGTCAGGATGGGGAACACATGTACACCCATGGCTGATTCATGTCAATGTATGACAAAAACCACAACAATATTGTAAAGTAATTACCTACCAATTAATATAATTAAAATAAAATAAAATACATTCCTTTGCCCAAAAGGGCCTAATCAGTATTGGCTTTTTGATGTCCAAAAACGCCATTCTTTTCCTTCCTTTCTTCCCTCCTTCATCCCAGCTTTTTCTTTCTTTTTCCTTCTTATTATACACCCATTAAAGCTTGCTTTCCATTTATAGTTATGACAAAGTCCTGGCTCTATTCCCCATGTTGTACAATGAATCCCTGAGCTCATCTTCCACCTAACTAACACTGCTTGGCTCCCACTCTCCCACCTCTGTATTGCCCTGCCCTCTTCCCCTCCCCGCTGGTAACCAGTAGATGCTTCTCTATATCTGTGAGCCTCCATTTTTATCATATTCTCTACTTTGCAGTATATTTAGATTCTATTGTGAGGCTGTCACGGCTAAGGCCATGACAGGCAGCCTAGATTAGGAGTAGGCCTGGTTTCCCAGACTAACATAATTATCAGGCCACCTAGAGCCAGCCAATCAACATGTGCCTAGTCAAAAAAAGGGAACCTATCAGGGGAAAGCTGAAAGCCCACAAGGACTGGGCCAACAAAATTTGCCTTGCAACTGTGTAACCAATCCGCTTGCGCCAACTACCCTACTGTACCCAATAAATACCCGAGAAAACTGGGGCTCGGGCCCTTTTCATCCTCACACCCTTGGTGAGGGCGGGAGGCCCTGGCTCCAGTCAGTAATAAATTCCCCTACTGCAAGTTGCATTGTCTTGAGGAGTCTTCTTTCCCAATCAGGGATCTGGACTACGGGCAGAACATCTGGGGGCTCGTCCGGGATCCCTTGACCGGGGAAGAATGCTCTTTGGAACAAAGGGGAAAAAGGACAGGTAATAGCACCGGTGCTCAGGCAGGTCTGGAAAAGTCCAGTGTAAATCCGAGGTCCTGCTAAAAGGCAGGAAGGTGTGTGGCGTGAGGGAAAGCTTTCCATGAGGGAACGGATTGGCAGTTCGGGCCGGTGTGAGGTCGAGGCCAGGGAGCACGCTGCAAAGCAGCCAGCTCTGTGGGAAAGAGACCTCCTCTCCTAAGCCCGGATCTGGGGAACAGTGGACGCCATTCGGTAAGGTGACCCTTGTTCCAGAGGATAGGGAGACTCAGGGGGTCCCGCCCCCCAGGTCTTTGTTGTCGGCCGATGTGTGTCTGTCTATGTGTTTTTCTACGCCCTTCCGCGTCTGTATAACTGCCGGCATTGTCTCCTGTCTCGTTGTTCTCTGGTGT